>NW_020672858.1:0-1222 GCF_002925995.2 Terrapene triunguis | reverse complement strand
GATCCCCATGGAATCCCCCAGCCCCCCTCATCTCCCCCTCGCCCGCCCCCGCACCTGGGGGAGGGAGGGGTCAGCCCCAGCCCCCCATGGAATCCCCCAGCCCCCCTCACCTCCACCTCGCCTGCCCCCGTGCCTGGGGGAGGGAGGGGTCAGCCCCAGCCCGGCCCCCCTTGGCACCCCCCACTCACCGGCCGTGAAGACCTCGAAGGATGTGACCTTGTTGGCGATGTTGCCCGTGGGCTCCAGGCCGGGCCCCTGGGCCGTCACCCGCCCGGCGTCGCCCAGCGATTTCCCCACCGTCACCTCGAACGGACTCTTGGCAATGTGCTGCCCCGCGAACAGCACCGTCACCTGGGGGCAGTGGGGTTACAGCGGGAGCCGGACGGGGGGGGCTGCGAGCCAGGACTCCTGGGATCTCCCCCCGGGACTGGGAGGAGAGTGGTGCTGGTGGGGTAGAGCAGGGGGGGCCGGGAGCCAGGACTCCTGGGTTCTCCCCCCGGGACAGGGAGGGGAGCGGGGCTGGTGGGGTAGAGCGGGGGGGCCGGGAGCCAGGACTCCTGGGTTCTCTCCCTAGGACTGAGAGGGCTGGTGACTAGGTGGGGGGGGGGGGGGGGACAGGGGAGTCTCACCTTGTGGACCCCCGTTACTTTGGGAATGTACGAGACGGAGAAAGTTCGGTTCTTGTCGTTGTTCGCGATGACCTTGGCCTATGGGGAGAAACAGCATTAGATTGAGAGCCCCCCCACCAGCACCCCTCACTCCTGACCCGCAGCCCCTGCCAGCCCAGCCCTGCCCCCCCCCACTCTGACGGTGCCCCTCACTCCCGACCCCCAGCCCCATAACCCCCCAGTCCCATAACCCCCCAGCTCTGACGGTGCCCCTCACTCCCGACCCGCAGCCCCTGCTAGCCCGGCCCTGGGCTCCCACCTCTTCTCTGTGCCCAGCTGGGTCCTCCACGTAGACCAGGACGTCGCCCTGGCCGGCGCTGATGGTCTCCACGGTGAACTCGGCCTTTCTCTTCACCATGTTCCCAGTGGGCTCAATACCTGGGGGCGGAGTCAGCCCGGGAGGGGGCGGAGTCAGCCCAGGAGGGGGCGGAGTCAGCCCCCCACCCCGGCACACAGAGAGGCTGCAGTGGGGCACCCCGAGAAGGGGCAATGATGATAACAGTCATGGGGGGGGACTCTGCCCATGGGGTGAGGAGGGGCAAGGGGGCTGGAGA
>NW_020672857.1:0-2687 GCF_002925995.2 Terrapene triunguis | reverse complement strand
CCCAGAATTCCGATGGGCAGCGGGGACTGCGGGAACTGTGGGATAGCTGCCCACAGTGCACCGCTTCCAATATCGACGCTCGCCCCGTTAGTGTGGACTCACAAAGTCGAATTACTGTCCTTAGTGTGTCCTTAGTGTGGACACACACGTTCGACTTTGCAATATCGATTCCACATATTCGATTTAAGTAAAATCGAATTACCCTCGTAGTGTAGACATACCCTTAGAGGCGCCCAGGATTCGTGGTTTAGTTTTACCAAATTTCTAGGAGTGGAGATTTGATCTGGCTCTGTTTTGTAAATATTAAGAGGAACCCCAAGATATTGAACCTGACCCTTGCTGCCACCTGGCAGAAGGGTTACACTTGGCCTACCAGGACATGGGTGCAGCTTGGATTTATCTTACAGCCCTGGATCTCTGGATATTCCCACCCTACAAGCGAGAGTGGGCAGGGACAGAGGTCAAATAAGTTGCACCCTTTTGTGGACTGTAGTAATCAACCGAGCAACACGGAAGTATGAGCAGAATTGTGATTCTCTGCATCACCATTCCAGCCTCGGGCAGCTCTGGGGCGGAGCAGATGTGCATTGCCCTTCACACCAAGTTGAGCCAAAGGGTCAGTCTAGCCCTAGAAATACAAGCTATCCATATTAAAGTACCATATTTAGGGGAGTTCCGATCTGTTGATCATAGTTAGACTGCTAAAAGAAAACACACAATGCCGTGTGAAAGACTCTCAAATCAATGTTTCTCCTTACTGTCATTACCGGAGCAGGCCGGAGCAGCTGCAGAGGCAGGGACGGATACTATCAGAGTATTTTCTATAGTTTTGACTAGATGTTCTCTCCCCTGTGCTAACTGGCTGTTTGTTCCATCTCCTCCTGCCCAGCCTCTTCATTTCAGCCTCATTTCACTCCTGCCCCTGGCTCAGTCCTCCTTCCTCCCCTGTCCCCACCACCTCCGATCAACATCCCCTTCCCTTCTCTTGTCCTTCTGTGTAACTTATCCCCTTCTGCCTAAACCTCACTCCCCCAAAATAGAAAAAAACACGGCACTAGCATGCGATTTGCTAGCCATTGTATTATTCTCTCTGCTTATACGTTATACCCTTTCCCCTCGTCTTTGTCTGTTCTGACTATAGGGCTGGAACACCCACGGAAGAAAATACTGGGTGCTCAGCACCCACCAGCCACCCGCTGATCAATTGCTTGGCAGGCCCCGCCAATCAGCTGTTTGGCGGGCCCCGCTGAGCAGCTGTTCGGCGGTAGGCGGGAGGTGCGGGGGGAAGGGGGCGGAGTGGGGGCAAGAAGAGGCGGAGCAAGGGCAGGGCATGCTCAGGGGAGGGGCAGAGTGGGGGCAGGAAGAGGTGGAGGGAGGGCAGGGCGCTCGGGGGAGGGGCTAAGTGGGGACGGGAAGAGGTGAAGCGAGGGTGGGGGTGGAGCCTCGGGGCAGAGCGGAGGTGGAGCACCCACCCGGAAAAAAAAAGTCAGTGCCTGTGGATGACTGTTTAGACTGGAAGCTCTGTGGGGCAAGACTGTCGAGTGCTGTGTTTGGTCAGTGTCTAGCACCCTGGGACCTTGATCTTGGTGCTACCGTAATAATAATGATGAATAATTAGAATCATAGAATATCAGGATTGGAAGGGACCTCAGGAGGTCATCTAGTCCAACCCCCTGCTCAAAGCAGGACTAGTCCCCAGACAGATTTTTACCCCAGTTCCCTAAATGGCCCCCTCAAGGATTGAACTTACAACCCTGGGTTTAGCAGGCCAATGCTCAAACCACTGAGCTATCCCTCCCCCGCATTAATATGGAGAAGAGTAAACCATTAATTTTAAAAAGCATTTTGCAGGTAATAACAATGTATAACAAAACATGAAGTACTGTAGGGATCCTGATGACAAATATTCAATATACTGAGGTCAGTTCTGCTATTCATTTGTGTAGGAAATTATAGATAGTATTATGTATATCAAAACACATATAGCGAGATCTAGTGAGCCATTTTTCATGTAACTACAAGAATGGATTTTACAGGTTTGATGTATGTAGCTATGAAATGTTCATTCCCATGTACTGTATCTTTAAGATGTCAAAGAACTCGACCTGCATGTAGAGATGGCAGCCACTTTTTACCTAGAGTTGCTTTGCACTGCCTTTTCTCATACAGACTTTATATTTGTCCTTTTTTGTTGCTTTCCTTAGTCTGAAATAAGTTCCTCGGGCTGTGTACGGTTTCATTTTGCCTAATGAAAATGTAACAGACAGACGGACCGATTCTCCTCCAGTATAAATCAGAGTAGCTCAGTGGTTCTCAAACTTTTGTACTGGTGATCCCTTTCACACTGCGGCCAGAGCGCCAGGAGGAGGGCGGAGAGCCCCCGGCAGCCAAAGTGCCGGGGAGAGGGCGGCGAGCCCGGCCGGGGCCCAGCTCTCCCCTACCGGCCGGAGCACTGGGGGAGGGCGGCGAGCCCAGTCGCGGCCCCGCTCTCGGGCCGGAGCGCCCTGCCGCGCCGCCCCCCTCCAGGCGCCGCCCCAAGCACATGCTTGGTGGGCTGGTGCCTGGAGCCGGCCCTGAGTGATGGAAACAAATGGTTACAACACAAAACAAAATCATATAATGTGAACCTGGGTCTACACTTATTAATAGTTACCTTTCCTATCTAATTAAGTAGCCCTCCCCCCCCC
>NW_020672856.1:0-2359 GCF_002925995.2 Terrapene triunguis | reverse complement strand
CCCCCCCCACTTCCCACCCCCCCATCCATCCTGTGCCCCTCCCCCCATGCCCCTGCCTCCCCATCCCCTTAGATCCCTGCCCTGGAGCTGCCCCCCAACACACACTCCTCACGCCCCCCAATTCTCATCCTGTGCCCCTCCCCCACGCCCTCGGGTCCCTGCCCTACAGCGTCTCACCCCATCTCTTGCCCCCCCAGACGGCGCGCAGCATCCGCCGGCGTCACTGCTACCCGCCCACGTGGCAGCGCTGGGCCTTCTACCTGTGCCCGGGGGCGCTGATCGCGGTGGGGGCCGTGCTGCTCTACGCCTGCGTGGAGACGGAGGAGAACTACTTCTACATCCACAGCATCTGGCACATGCTGATCGCGGGCAGCGTGGGCTTCCTGCTGCCGCCTCGCCCCAAGCCCGCCGGGCGCCTGGGCCCCCTGCCCCGCCACAAGGGCTGCGGCTACCAGCTCTGCGTCAACGAGCAGGAGGAGCTGGGGCTGGTGGGCCCCGCCACGGCCTCCATCAGCAGCGTCTGTGCCAGCTGACAGCGCCTCGCCCGCCTGGCCTCTGCGGGCACCATGCCGGGGACGACAGACAGAGCAGCCCCAGGGCACCCGGCCCCCGATGGACCCACAACGAGGGGCGTCCCCCACCCACAGCCATAGACACCAGCCTCCTGGGTGGGCCTGAGCCCCATGGCACCCCCGGGTGGTGTCTGCCGGCTGCTGCCCCATGGACTGGCTCAGCCCTCTGCTCATGATGACTGGGCTGCAAATCCCCTGCTTGGGGCAGTTATGGGGCTGCCACGGGCAACACAGGGCCACAACGCCAAGCCCAGCACAGCCCGGCTCCCCTCCCAGCCGGGGGCTCTGCTGTGTAACGGCAATTACATCCCCGTGGCACTTGGGCCCTGGTGTCAGTGCAGCTCCATCCGCCGGGCAGGGCAGGCAAGGACGCTGGGAGGTGCCCGCTGCTCTGGGGGCTGGGGTGGGGGCTGGAAAACCGGATCCACAAGCAGGCAGCGTGGCCCCAGGCTGGGCCGGGGCAGGAGGCAGGGGCCGTGCTGCTCTTGCGGGGAGAGCTGGCTCCCAGCTGCGGGAGGGCACGCTGGGCGTGTGCAGGGCTGGGAGCCCGAGGGCAGGGGCTGGAACGAGACCGGCAGATACAGCGACCGAGCAGCCAGATGATCCTGCCAGGCTGGGCGCCGGGTGGCACCGCGCCACAGGCAACCCCTTCGCCCTGCTCCGGCAGCACGCCAGGGCCCCGGGGACCTGCTGCCACCCTGGCCTTGGGCTGCAAAGGCCTCGGGCAGGCCCCCATGGGGCCCAGTTGTGTCAGTATCAGACATGGGCGGCCCCAGGCAGGTTCCCAAAGTTCAATGCAATGAGGGGGTCTCATAGCCCTGCAAGGGGGCCATGCCAGAGGGAAACTGAGGCATGGGGAGGTTGACACTTTGCCCAAGGTCACATACGCAGGTGGATGCTGTGAAGGCCATAGGTGTGAGGCTGAGCGGCCCGACACCTGGACAATCACGGGCCCAGGCTGTGGTGCTGTCACGGACTCACAGATCATGCCCACTCGTGGCCCATGCGGTCCGTGGGGGGTGCCCCTTTTAGTGCGACAGCCCTTCTCGAGGGTCCACTCGCTCTCGTGGTCAGGTCCCTCCACCTCCTGGAGCCGCACCTCTCGGAGCCCTAGCGCACCTGTTTCTCGCCGTGGGCCCCCTCAGGGAGTCCCCTCGCTCTGGACCCCCCGGGCCTCCGCCCCCGAAGGGGTTGATGCAACCCTGTTCTCTAGACCGGAGTGACTCTCAGCCAGCATGAAACAGGAGGATTTATTGAGAGTTGAACACAGCACAGGAAACTCTCAGGGCCTCAGGCCTGGCCTCCCTCAGCCCAGCACATCCCAGTCTCTCTGCATCCAGGTATCCAGCTGGGCTCTGCCTGCTCCCCCTCTCCAGCCCAGAGCCCCCCTGCTCCCAGGTGGGCATCTGAGATCACCGGCCCCAGGCCCTGTCTCTGTCCATTGTCTTCTCTCCAGGGAAACAGGGTCGTAAACCGGGGCCTCCTCTCCTGCTTCTGTCCTCTGGCTGGAACCGGCTGGTTAGGTCACTGGGTCCTCACTCTGCAGCCCATTGTCCTCCCACTGGCCAGAACCGGCTGCGTCTCCTCAGCTGGGCCTCCGGGTCGCCAGGTCACCGGTCGCTGGGGTATCCATCCTCCAGGCCATCGGCTGGGGTCCCAAGTTCCCTCTCCGGTCCTCTGCAAAACATACTCCCTCTCCCCTCACCTCGTTAAACCAGTAACACCCAGGGAAACCCCCGTTGCATGCAAACCATTGGAAACCCACAGAAAACAAGAAAATCCCCCAC
>NW_020672855.1:0-1768 GCF_002925995.2 Terrapene triunguis | reverse complement strand
CTATGGGGTATATTTAAGATTATAGCAGATCCCTTTATGGAATACTGCCCAATGCTGCCACTGGCGCTGTGTGATGGAGACATCAGTAACATACGCCTACGGGGTAGTAGTGGGATTGTCAAGCTGAGGCTGGCACTGGCGTGTTTTAAACGTGACTTGATGGAGGGCCTGGAAACGAAGGGAAATTCTTACAGTTCTCGTGAACCAGCGTTGCGAGTCGGAGCACTAGCAATTCCTGGGAATCCGCTAACCAGGAAACGTAAGAGATCTGAACAGGCGGTGTTTTTTTTACTCCAAGAAACAAATGGCTAGCACGGCGTGGGGTGAGCATGCTGCAGATAGCCAGTGAGCCCCCGCAGAGTTAAAATCCCCACCTGTTCCTTGCACTGCTGGCTGGCTCCAGTGGAGGAACTGGGATCACTGAGCTGTCAGTGAAAAGGAAGAAGCAGCTTTGGGGCCTTCCAGTGGGACTACCCAGGAGGATGGGTTTGTAGGGCTGAGTTGACGCTGCCAGTGTTTCTGTTCAGTGCCTTGCATCCAGCTCCCGAGCCACGTGACTTGCGCAGAAAGGCTATTTTCTCATGTGTGTGCGTGTTTTCTATTGTTATTGGCATGTGGCTCTCCATGACAGGCCCCTTTTCAGACATACGTAAGCTGGGTAGATTGTTCTTTCAATTTTTAAAAGAATGTAATAGAGAAGAGAGCTGTAGGCACCACATGGCAATTAAAATCACTACCAATGAAAACATCGCCCAGCAGTTTAAGAAAATGGAAAACATATCAGCAAACCCCATCCCACTGCCCCTAAAACCACCTACCCTCAGCTTTCCCCAGAAACCCAGGGCCTGTCAAACAGAGCGCTTTTGCAGTGAGCTTGATGCGATTGTTAAAGGGTTTTTAAACGAATTGTATTCACTGAATAGTTGTCACTAGGTCTGATCTGGGCAAAGAAAAGGAAACCCTAACAAGACACTGGTGACTAAGGAGGCAGTGTAGATGGGATTCTTTACAGACACCTCAGCTCCGGTGAGGGGAGGGGGCGGGAGATTTATACAGGTAATACATTCTCTCTCTCTCTGTCTTTTAAATGAAAATGAATTCTAGATAAGCTGTTTCCTCGCATCACATGCGTATTACCCGTATCCATGTCCTATCTAACTGCTCTCTTGTTCTTTGTACAGAATGTCTATCCCGATCAGCGTATCGAACCCTGACTTAGCCAGGCATAGCACCGAGCTGTTCATGGACAGCGGCTTTTCTCCTCTGTGTCAGAGAATGGGAGCCATGGTTGCTTTTGACAGATTTGAAGATTTCACAAGGTATGGAGGGAAGGCTGAGGGGAAATAAATAGAACACGTAGTGTTAGCCAAACACCATCTCCATTATGCTAACCCGGTACTACCACTGTTATACCAAAGCAAACCATGCGAGTGTTTAGTTCTGTGCACGGTCTTCAGTCTGACTGTTAAGAAATGCTCTGAGTCCAAAGGATCTTGCCAAAGCTCAGGCAGTGGGACAAGTTGTTTCCAGCATGACACTCAAAGCAGGGGGAGATGATGATTCACTTAGGCAAACTGTTGCTTTTTTAATTCATGGAAACACTTGTTAAAGAGAATGTAACTTGTAACTCTTCTGGAGTGCTTGCCTCTCTGTGTGTAGGTCCTTACGGCCCTTACCACCATAGTGTCTGAGTGCCTCACAGCCATTTAATGGGTTAATCTGTACTACATCCTTGTGAACTTTGGAGGAGGGTAGGTTAACAAGTGAC
>NW_020672854.1:0-1694 GCF_002925995.2 Terrapene triunguis | reverse complement strand
TAGTAACATAAAGACTGTCAGTAATCAAATTAAAAGGGTCATCCTGGAAGCATCGGCAGGCCAGGATGACAGCAGCCAGCTCTGCGCGCTGTGGGGAACGCTGAGGCAGGGTAAAGCGGACTTGCCAAGTGCCTTGCGCCTGCCAGCTGACCGCATCTCGTGTTGGGCCACCGTCCGTAAAGAGGGTAAGTGCATCCTTAATGGGGACGGTTGACAAAGACGGCCGGAGGTGAAGGTAACGTTGTAGTAGGAGTGAAAGACGGGGGTCAGGGGGAATGTGATATTTAATTTCCCCGACATAGTCAGCAAGAGAGAATTGGAGGGTGACACTGCAAGAAACAGCGTGTTCCCAGTCTTTAGCCGGGATGGGGACAATAATGGCAACGGGGTCCCAACCCAAGAGGGTACGGGACCGTTCTCGCACTTTAAAAATCAGTTCGGTGGCCTGTTGAGGGAGTGTCTGAATAGTATGCGGAGGGGAGTGGGTCAAATAAATCTATTCAATTAAATGAAGACGCGCTGCCGCCCCCTTCTGGGCGAGGACAGCTGTCGGTTGTGAAAGTGTGGGAAGCAAAATGGCAAAAAGGGGCTGTTCCCTTTCTCGGCGGTCGACCCACACTTGGGCCAGGGTCCAGTTAATGAGGGTGACCGCTTGGCGCTGTTCCTGAGAAACGGGAATGATATCTCCGGGGAGGCGGCCCTGCCGAAGGCCAGAAAAAAGAGGGGACAGCATGGAGGTGGTCAGAGGGCAAAAAGGACGAATCCAATTGAGGGACCCTAATAACTGTTGGAGCTGTACAAACGTAAGAGGGTTGGGCAATACCAACTCGGGACAAGCTGGGCGGGCATATGACTGGAGCATACGGTGACCAAGATACAAAAAGGGTGGTTGACGCTGGATCTTGTCCGGTGCCACAACCAGGCCACACGCCGCAAGCTGGTGGCGCAGTTCGTCCAGCCAGTCATCAGGGAGGACGGGGTGAGCCACCAGGATGTCATCCATGTAGTGGTAAACTAAGGCATCTGGGTGTGCCGCGCGGAAGGGCCGTAAGGCCTGCGCAACAAAATGCTGACACAAGGTGGGGCTATTCAACATGTCTTGAGGGAGCACATTCCACTGATAGCGTGGAGTGGGCTGGGAGTGATTCAAAACCGGAACGGTAAAGGCAAAACGCACCCGGTCCTCAGGGTGCAGGGGGATGGTAAAAAAGCAATCCTTTAAATCTATTACAAATAACCGGTAATCACAGGGGATAAGGTTGGGATTAGGGGTACCACACTGCAGGGGACCCATAGGCTGTATAATTTTGTTAATGGCGCGAAGGTCCTGCAGTAGGCGCCACTTGCCAGATTTCTTTTTAATCACAAACACGGGGGTATTAAAGGGGCTAGTGGACTCCTCCAAATGTCCTGCCTGCAGCTGGTCATTAACCAAGTGCTGGAGGGCCTCCAGCTTTTCCAGAGGAAGCGGCCACTGCACAACCCATACGGGCTCGTCAGTGAGCCAACGGAGGGGGAGGGCCATACGCCTAATCATCGATATGGATGGTGGCAGTGAACTGCATTAATAAATCACGGCCCCACAGGTTGAGATGAACGGGGAGAATGATAGGCCGGATACGGGCTCGGCGATCTATTTCCCTTAGGAGGTCCTCAATATGAGCGACCGGGACAGCGACACATGATCGCTGTCG
>NW_020672853.1:0-10525 GCF_002925995.2 Terrapene triunguis | reverse complement strand
AACCAACCGCAGCAGCTGCCTGGTTACCAGGGAGTCTCGCCGGAAAAGAATCATTGCGGACACGGGGCGGTGTCGCTTATCCAATAAAATCCCAGTTTTTGCCAGATAATAAGTATGCTTTAATATATCGGGCCACGTCTATGTAGAGGTTTAATGCAAGTCCAATGTCAAGCAATGCTGGTGAATATCTGATTTGCTGCAGATTGTAGTATGGGGACGGGGGGAGGAGCTGTATTTTTCCCTTTCTATGAAAACATATTTTTAGTCAACAGCGGCACCTTGTGACATAAATATATAAAGTCAGCTACTAGCTATTCTTTTTCCTTATATTTAATCATTCTTAACTTAACTTTCCACTTGCCATGGACACTGTTTAATCATTAGTCCGTGGCCTAATATACTGATCTTCCAAATAGTTCCCCTTTTTCTTTTCTGAAGGAAATAAATCGCTTAAATTATGTTTATGATTTTAAAAAAATCATCTTTAATTTTATTGGTAAATATCAACTATTTTGAACAAGTTTTTGAAGATTTTCTTGACATCAGACCTTAACTTCAGAGCAGACAATCGTCAAAGATCTGGAACAAGTCTAATACTGGGAGGTTTCTTTCATAAACTGTGTTTTGTTGAGGTGTGGCTGTTGAGACTGCTGTAGTCAAGATAGCTGCAAACAACATTATATTAGTGATATTTAGTTTAATGTCTAAATTAATTGTATATCATACTTGTTTTCACTTTGGCAAACAGAAAGTCTCTATAACAGGTGCATATGTAGCTTACATATATCTGAATGCAGACTGGAATAAAGTAGTGATGAATATATAACAGCGACAAGGTAGGTGAGGTAGTATCTTTTATTGGATCAACTTATGTTGGTGGGAAGGACAAGCTTTCGAGATTCACAGAGCTTTTCCTCAGATCTGGAGAAGATAAGCAGATTGTCCAAGCTAAATACCCGGTGGAACTGATCCTTAAGCATAAGGGGTTCACACAGGTTTCAAGAGAAAGAAGAGCTCAAAAGTGTGTCCTTTCCAACAACATAAGTTGGTCCAATAAAATACATTTATTTACCTCATCTACCTTTTCTCTCTCATATCCTAGGACAAACTCGGCTCCAGCAATAATGCAAACAATTATGAATATATACGCTGCTGCCCATTAAGTTAATTTGGTGGCCCCTAGTTCTTATATTATGGGAACAAGTAAATAACTTTTCCTTATTCACTTTCTCCACACCACTCATTATTTTATATACCTCTATCATATCCCCCCTTAGTCTCCTCTTTTCCAAGTTGAAAAGTCTGAGCCTCTTTAATCTCTCCTCCTATGGGAGCCGTTTCAAACCCCTAATCATTTTCGTTGCCCTTTTCTGAACTTTTTCTAATGCCGGTATAGCTTTTTTGAGATGAGGAGACCACATCTGTATGCAGTTTTCAAGATGTGGGCATACCATGGATATATATAAGGGCAATAAGATATTTTCCATCTTATTCTCTATCCCTTTTTTAATTATTCCTAACATCTTGTTTGCTTTTTTGACTGCCGCTGCAAACTGTGTGGATGTCTTCAGAGAACTATCCACGATGACTCCAAGATCTCTTTCCTGATTAGTTGTAGCTAAATTATCCCCCAACATATTGTATGTATAGTTGGGGTTATTTTTTCCAATGTGCATTATTTTACATTTACCCACATTAAATTTCATTTGCCATTTTGTTGCCCACTCACTTAGTTTTGTGAGATTTTTTGAAGTTCTTCACAGTCGGCTTTGGTCTTAACTATCTTGAGCAGTTTAGTATCATCTGCAAACTTTGCCGCCTCACTGTTTACCCCTTTCTCCAGATCATTTATGAATAAGTTGAATAGGATTGGTCCTAGAACTGACCCTTGGGGAACACCACTAGTTACCCCGCTCCATTTTGAAAATTTACCATTTATTCCTACCCTTTGTTCCCTGTATTTTAACCAGTTCTCAATCCATGAAAGGATCTTCCCTCTTATCCCATGACAACTTAATTTATGTAAGAGCCTTTGGTGAGGGACATTGTCAAAGGCTTTCTGGAAATCTAGAGGTTAGGGTTAGGGTTAGGGATCCCCTCGTCCACTGGATCCCCCTCGTCCACATGTTTGTTGACCCCTTCAAAGAACTCTAATAGATTAGTAAGACATGATTTTCCTTTACATAAATCATGTTGACTTTTGCCCAACAAGTTATGTTCTTCTATGTGTCTGACAATTTTATTCTTTACTATTGTTTCAACTAATTTGCCCGGTACTTACGTTAGACTTACCGGTCTGTAATTCTCGGGATCACCTCTACAGCCCTTTTTAAATATTGGCGTTACATTAGCAATCTTCCAGTCATTGGGTACAGAAGCTGATTTAAAGGACAGGTTACAAAACCTAGTCAATAGTTCCGCAATTTCACATTTGAGTTCTCTCAGAACTCTTGGGTGAATGCCATCTGGTCCCGGTGACTTGTTACTGTTAAGTTTATCAATTAATTCCAAAACCTCCTCTAATGACACTTCAATCTGTGACAATTCCTCAGATTTGTCACCTACAAAGGATGGCTCAGGTTTGGGAATCTCCCTAACATCCTCAGCCATGAAGACTGAAGCAAAGAATTCATTTAGTTTCTCCGCAATCACTTTATCATCTTTAAGTGCTCCTTTTGTATCTGGGTCATCCAGGGGCCCCACTGGTTGTTTAGCAGGCTTCCTGCTTCTGGTGTACTTAAAAAACATTTTGTTATTACCTTTTGAGTTTTTGGCTAGCTGTTCTTCAAACTCCTTTTTGACATTTCTTATTACATTTTTACACTTAATTTGGCAGTGTTTATGCTCCTTTCTATTTACCTCACTAGGATTTGACTTCCACTTTTTAAAAGATGCCTTTTATCTCTCACTGCTCCTTTTACATTGACAATAGAAGAGCTAATTCCAGTCTTGTCTCATTATATTTCAATACGTATAAGTTAGTTGTTGTGACAGTAATTGTGAGTGAAGTGAATGTGAAAACAAATTGAAATAGTTCCCCTTTGCATCTCTGGGGCTCATTTTATTTTGTAAGATGATATATTTCAGAATAAAATTTCCCCTTGGCGTCAGTTCATTCACAGCGTTCTTTTTACAGGCTTATTAATACAATATGACATTTTATAAATTCTCTATTTTTCTATACAAATGACTGGGTGGCGGTCACGTGACCCCAGGTTCTGACAGCTCTATACAGCCACAACTCTGCTCCTGAGCACTCATCGTCACCCCTAGAAAGAAACCTAAATGCCTCACATCCCTCCAGAGCACTGTCTCTTCAATACAGGTGACGAAACCATGGAATCGATTCCAATCGCTATTTGCTCCTAATCAGAATCTACTTCACAGTGGGCTTCCCATAGTCACACCCACAGAGTGCAGTGGAGAAGATAACCAGAGTGGTGTATTAACTGAATGAAAGAATACCCAAAATGTAAATCAAATGGAACACGTGAAACATTCAAAATAGGTTGGTGCTGTTTCAGCTTCCCTTAAAGACATTAAACGGTACCAAGGTCTTACAGGAAAGGCTGGTGGAAGCTGAAGCTCAATTAAAGGGGAGAGGAATTTGAGGTTAGAAACCTGGCAGGAGGCATAAGGATCGGCAAGATTCAGAATGACTAATTAAAAGTATTTACCAAAGTGGATGATGTGGAGTGGAAGACAGAGTCTGGACTTCAAATCTGCGTTTAACAGGTTTACCAGAAGGAAACGGAAGCAGTAACATGCTCTGCAGTTTATGGGCTCCCCTGTTAATGATTTATTTTCTGTTAAGGGCTTCCCACCTGTTATTGATCTGAAAGGCCCTCCAAAGGCCAGGAGATTAAAATTACTCCAGGAAAAGGGCTTAACACAGTGATCATGAAATGTTTAAAATTCCAGGATCGGGAAAAGATTCTTCATCTGAAGAAAGGAATGTTGTCTATCACACACTGTAAGTAAACTCGGGTATTTCGCATGTCAGTGCAGAAACCCTATGTAAAAGAATGTTGTGTATTTCTGTTTCAAAAATATGAATAGAAAGAGCTTTCAGATTCTGAGATTTTAGAGGCTTTAAGCCTTTTGGGCTCTATGCTGTATTGCAGATTGTATGCTCTTTGGGACAGGGACTATCACTGATTAAATGCTTACACGGTGCATAGCATGGATTTGCTCTCTACTGACCTGAATTGCTGTGGGAACTTTACAGTGATAATGTTTCCTTCCTTTTAAACACAAGAAGATGCCACATATTTCCCCACATAATTGTTGCAACTAGAGGTAAAGTGTCCAGGAACCCAAGAAGCCAGCATGTCATAAATACAGCATTTTTCTTTAAAAAAGAATCTTAAATCAGAGTTTAACAATGAAATAGCAAGTGTGTCATATCGCAGTACAATCCAGACCAGTTACAGGGCTGTATCACTCCTGTCCTGTAACTTGGGGTGCTTTGCGATGTCTTGCTGTTGTAGCCTCCAACCTGGACAACTCACAACCAGCCACCAGCATTCGGATCACTCCCAGATGTGTTTGTGTAACTGCAGCCTGCCAGTCACACCCTGGCTCTCATCAGTCTTGGTTATACAGCAGGGTTATCCCAACACACTTCAAGTCCTGGGCTTTCCCCCAGAAATGTATGTTTTGTACTGCTCAGCCCTCTCCTTAACAGTCCAAATATAAAAAAGCCATAACTTTAAACTCATACAGGCCAGATTCCACTATGAAAGCTGACTTTTCTGGGACATCAGCATCTAAGAGAATTTGCCTATGCCCTTGAATCAAATCCAAAGTACTTATGAACTTTGCACCCTCCCCCACACAACAGATCAAGTAGGTTCTCTGTCTGGGCTTTGGGGTACGGATCAGGTTAGATGATGGCATTCATCCTTCTAAACCCACACAAAATCTCATGTTTTTATCCCTTTTGGATACCATTACAACAGGAGACACCCAGGAGCTTTTTGATGTAGTAATCACTCCCATGTCTAGCATGCTCTCCATCTCCTCCTGAATTGGTCTTTGCATTTCTCCTTTAGCATGGTATCGTCCTGTAATTTTAATGGAATGCACTATTTTGGTAGTTAAACCTGGCAGCTTGGAAAATACCCACCTGTGGTATTTCAAGGGTCAACATCTCCTGCTTTTGGGTTGTGTCCAATTTCCCCCTCCCCCAAATCTTAGTGCTCTCCAGAGGGGTTTGTTCCTTACTCTCCCTGACCAAATTAATTAAAGAGGAAGTAAATGTTCCCTCACCAGCACAACAAATCATATTCATTGCCATTTTTCTGTCTTTAGACTTTTGACTCTTTTCAAGGTTCTGATGCATTAATTCCACCATAGCCTTTAAAACGTCTTTAAAATGAGTGACATGGTCCCCCACAGGCTCTTCTGTACAACCCTCCCTTGAGTCTGAAATTAAACCTAGGGGTCCCCTCACCTGAATCCCATAAAAGAGATCAAAGGAAGCAAACACTGTAGACTATTGGAGTATATGCCTGTAAGTGAATAATAAAGAAGGGAGTAACATATCCCACTCATTCCCTCATCAAGTAACGTACAGTCTCAGGATAGACTTTAATTTTCCATTGAATCTTTCTACCAGACCACTGGTTTCTGGATGACAGGGGAAGGCTTTTATAAGGCTCACTCCACACAACTCCCATAACTGTTTGAAAACTACAGACATGACATTTGGACCTTTGCCTGACAAAATTTCTCTGAGAAAACCAACTCTGTTAAAAAGGTAATTAGGGCAGTAGCCATGGTTTCAGCTTCTATGTTAGATAGAGCTGTGGCTGAAAGGTACTTGCTGGCAAAATCCACTACAATCGGTATACATATTTCCATTTCTGGAAGGTCTGGGTAGGGGTCCCACAATATCTACAAATACTCTGGCAAACACCACCTTAATAATAGGCAAAGATCAAGTCAGATGTCTTGCAGTGTCCCTTTAACCTCTAATTCTTTTGACATAAAACATAAATCTTGCAGTAATCTTTCACCATCTCAAAAATGTGAGTTCAATAGAAATTCCGTTTTAGCCTATCACAAGGTTCTCTCCACTCCTAAGTGTCAAGCAAAGGGACAATCATGAGCTACCTTCAGCAACTCCATCCTGTACTCAACAAGCACCAGTACCCGCTTGTCAATTTTTCCCTATGGGATCCTCCTTGTACAACAAGCCTCTATCTAGAAAAAGTCTTTTCTTCCACAGATGGGGTATCATTCTGAGCCTTATCCCTCTCCTTGTCGAGGGAAGGATCACAAGAAATTCCTTGTGAGTCTCATTTATGTTAAGAGCAGGGCTCTGGCAAAACAATGGGATCTCCAAACCCCTCCTCCGGGGACAATCTGTTACTTTCAGCTGACAAAGGACTGGGGGCATTTTCACCCCCCTCAAAGCCCTCCCTGCTGTCCAAGACAAGTCAGGCAAGCCATACTCCTTCTGACTGCGAGTTATGATATTAACCTGCTTAGACATGACTAAAATATCATTACAAATTAAAACATCAGTGGGAAGTAGATTTCCAATATTAACAACATCTCCTTTCAAATTCTTGCACCCAAGGTAGACCTTGGCCAATGGTACAGTTATAGGGAATTCAGCCAAAGCCAATTAAACTTTTACCAGAAGTCTGTCATCCTCCCTTATCAAACTTTCCTTGACCAAAATGAATTGGGACACTAGGTCCCTCCAGAGTCCAGCCCTTACAAACTATGCCATTTACCTTAGCCAATTCAATCAGCGTGGAATGTGGCCCATTTCCAACAGTTGACAAGAAGGTGTGAGTATCAACAATTACTTTTTGTAGTGACCTAGCTGCTCCCAGTCTTTATTCAGGCCTAATTTGATGGTGTCAAGTTTCCAAATTAATTCCAGTTCTGCAGTTTCTCATTGAAGTCTGTTTTTGAAGTTTTTTTGTTGAAGAATGGCCACTTTTAAGTCTGTTATTGAGTGTCCAGGGAGACTGAAGTGCTTTCCTACTGGTTTTTGAATGTTACATTTCTTGATATCTGATTTGTGTCCATTTATTCTTTTGCGTAGAGACTGTCCAGTTTGGCCAATGTACATGGCAGAGGGGCATTGCTGGCACATGATGGCATATATCACATTGGTAGATGTGCAGGTGAACGAGCCCCTGATGGTGTGGCTGATGTGGTTAGTTCCTATGATGGTGTCCCTTGAATAGATATGCAAACAGAGTTGGCAATGGGGCTTGTTGCAGGAATTGGTTCCTGGGTTAGTGCTTCTGTTGTGTGGTGTGTAGTTGCTAGTGAGTATTTGCTTCAGGTTGGGGGTCTGTCTGTAAGTGAGGACTGGCCTGTCTCCCACGGTCTGTGAGAGTGAGGGATCGTCCTTCAGGACAGGTTGTAGATCCTTGATGATGCGCTGGAGAGGTTTTAGTTGGGGGCTGTAGGTGATGGCTAGTGGCGTTTTATTACTTTCTTTGTTGGGCCTGTCCTGTAGTAGGTGACTTCTGGGTACTCTTCGGGCTCTGTCAATCTGTTTCTTCACTTCCCCAGGTGGGTATTGTAGTTTTAAGAATGCTTGATAGAAATCCAGTAGCTGTTTGTCTCTGTCTGAGGGATTGGAGCAAATGTGGTTGTATCTTAGGGCTTGGCTGTAGACAATGGATCATGTGATGTGGTCTGGATGAAAGCTGGAGGCATGTAGGTAAGTATAGCGGTCATTAGGTTTCCGGTATAGCATGGTGTTTATGTGACCATCGCTTATTTGCACTGTAGTGTCCAGGAAGTGGATCTCTTGTGTGGACTGGTCCAGGCTGAGGTTGATGGTGGGGTGGAAATTGTTGAAATCCTGGTGGAATTCCTCAAGGGCCTCCTTCCCATGGGTCCAGATGATGAAGATGTCATCAATGTAGCACAAGTAGAGTAGGGGCACTAGGGGCAGGGCCGGTGCTTCCACTAGGTGACCCTAGGCGGTCGCCTAGGGCGGCAGGATTTGGGGGGCAGCATTTTGCCACCCTTGGTGGAAATTCGGTGGCGGGGGGTCCTTCTGCTCCGGGTCTTCGGTGGAAATTCGGCAGTGGGTCCTTCACTCGCTCCGGGACCCGCTGCCGAAATGCCCCGAAGATGCGGAGCGGAAGGACCCCCGCTGCCGAATGCTCAGAGGAGGAGCGCTGCCGCCTAGGGTGGCAAAAACCCTGGCGCCACTCCTGGCTAGGGGACAAGAGCTGAGGAAGCGCTGTTCTAAGTCAGCCATAAAAATGTTGGCATGCTGTGGAGCCATGCGGGTACCCATAGCAGTGCCACTGACTTGAAGGTATAAATCATCCCCAAATCTGAAATAGTTGTGGGTGAGGACAAAGTCACAAAGCTCAGCCACCAGGTCTGCCATGACATTATTGAGGATACTGTTCCTCATGGCTTGTAGTCCATCTTTGTGTGGAATGTTGCTGTAGAGAGATTCTACATCAGGGGTGGGCAAACTTTTTGGCCCAAGGGCCACATCGGGGTTGCGCAACTGTATAAAGGGCCATGTAGGGAAGGCTGTGCCTCCCCAAACATCCTGGTCCCCACCCCCTATCCGCCCCCTCCCACTTCCCACCCCCTGACTGCCCCCCTCAGAGCTCCCAACCCATCCAACCCCCCTTGCTCCTTGTCCCCTGACCGACCCCTCCTGGGACCCCTGCCCCCTATCCAACCCCCATGCTCCCTGTCCCCTGACTGCCCTCCCGACCCCTATCCACATCACACCCCCAGACAGGACTCCCACTCCCAACCCTCCCTGTTCCCCATCCCCTGACTGCCCCCCCCCCGAACTTCTGCCCCATCCAACCACCCCCTCCTCCCTGACTGCCCTCCAGGACCCTCCGCTCCATTAACCAACTCCTCCACTCCCTGCCTCCTTACCAGCAGCAGGAGCTCTCAGCCGCGACACCCGGCCAGAGCCAGCTGCGGTCCCCACGCTGCCCAGCGGGAGCAGTGGGCCAGAGTGCGGCCCATGCGGTGGCATGGCTGTGGGAGAGGGGGGACAGCGGGGGAGAGGCCGGGGACTAGGATCCCCGGCCGGGAGCTCAGGGGCCGGGAAGGATGGTCCCGCGGACTAGATCTGGCCCACGGGCCATAGTTTCCCATGTCTGTTCTACATCCATAGTGGCTAGGATGGTAATTTTCCCTCTGTTGATATTCACACCTTCTGGTCAACTGTTGGAAATGGGCCACATCCACCCTGATTGAATTGGCCTCCTTAGCACTACAAAAAATAATTTTCCCTCTGTTGATATTTGCCCCTTCTTGTCAACTGTTGGGAATGGGCCACATACACCCTGATTGAATTGGCCTCGTTAGCACTGACCCCCCACTTGGTAAGGCAACTGCCATCTTTTCATGTGCTGTATACTTATACCTGCCTACTGTATTTTTCACTCCATGCATCTGATGAAGTGGGTTATAGCCCACAAAAGCTTACGCCCAAATAAATGTGTTAGTCTCTAAGGTGCCACAAGTACTCCTCGCTGTTAATCCTAATATAGTTTGCTAGGATTTCCTCCTGCTCCAGTCCTGCCCCTGGAGCAATGGTACTGGCATTCACTGGAGCATGTGGGGGAGTAGATCATGGTGTTACTTTAAGCCTCAGGCAATTCAGTTTTATATGATCGAGCTGTTTAGAGAGAAGATGAGTGAGAGGGGACATGATACAAGCATATAACATAATGAATGATACAGAGGAAGGTCAGTGAAATACTCTGGTTTCCCATTTCTCCTCATATAAGAATTAGGGGGGCATTCAACAAAATTGAGGAAGAACTAATTGTAAACTAAAAAAAGGAAGCATATTTTTGCACCATGATCTATCCACCTATGGAACTCTCTGCCAGGACACATTACAAGAGCCGGAGTTTACTGGGACACAAAAAAGGATTAGATGTCATCTAGATAATTTAAAGCCAGTTACTTTAGATATAATAAAATTCAACAAAAGGGATATCAAACCTAATGTTTCTGGACATAAGCCAACAGCTAAATGCCAGGGGTTAGCACTGAGTTTCACGTATAATCAGGTTATCCCATAATTCTCCATTTTGGATATCCCTGAACCTTCCTCAGAAGCATCCCTAACTGGTAACCGTCAGACACAAGATACCAAAATGAAGGGCAATTGTACTGATACAGCATACATATCACTACCATTTCATCCCCCAAAATAAACTACCACCGCATTTAAAATATAGAAACTGTCCTCATAAACATCATAAACATCTCTTCTAAAGCAATACAATCGGGTTTAATTTATTTCTATTACATTTTCATGGAAAACAATTCTATCAACCCACATTAAGATCTCAAAATAGTTGAATACGTAATAAATATAGAACAGATTCATGAAACTCACCTGGCCAGATGAATTTGGTGCCAGCTCCTGTTCCTTCACTGTCCCACTTTTCTCTGCACAGTTAGGGAAGTTGGGGCTGAAAACCATGAGGTCATTCTTGGCAGTGCCTTCCCCTACACACAAGTTCCGGCTCTGGCGCTGGGAATAGGA
>NW_020672852.1:0-2473 GCF_002925995.2 Terrapene triunguis | reverse complement strand
CCCCCGCACCCAGCACCGGCCAAGGGTCCGAGGGAGAGATAAAGGGGCTGCGTGGGGGGCAGGGTTATCGATAGGGGTGGATGGATGGATGGATAGAGGGGTGGGTACATAAGGAGGTGGGTGGGTATATACGGGGGTGGATGGATGCAGGGATTTCCCTACACCCCGCCCCCGAATTTCTCCAACACCCCCCCCCCAGTTTTGTGGATTAGTTACATGCAGTGTTGCCAATTTAGTGATTGTTTGGAAATTTGAATTGAAATTGAAACATTAATGCACACTTCAAAAGCATGTGTATGATAAAATACCTGTATCTGAAAAAGTATCATGGATTTAAGAATGCTGGAGCCACAACGCAGCTCATGCGAACACACATGGCTGTGGCATCCTACTTTCTATTTAAGCAAGAGATACCACACACTACAAACTGGAGGCCAATGTTAAGTTCATTGTCAATTGTTCATTCTGAAGTTGAACACTGGTTCCGAACAAGACCTGCAAATGCTCACTATCTTTCTGCAAGAAACTCAATTGACTGGCTAGATTAAGCATGCGGTGCAACAGTGAAAGACTCAACGGTTGAAAAAGTGAAGAACTCTCTCACCACATTCAAAAAATTTGCATACACGGCTGATGAATGCACCAATTCAAATGGGCAAGTATTAAGTCATTGTGTATGTTATCTTGATATCAGGGGTAGGCCAGTAGATGCATTTCTAGATGTTCAAGTTATAGAAGACACATCAGCTGCATTTGTGACAACCCAATCTTACAAGAGTTAAATGCTTGTCAATTGGACCCCAAACAGATGGCTGCTTGTGCATTTGATGAAGCTGCAAACTTCTCTGGAACACATGGTGGAGTACAAGCTTTGCTCAGAGAAAAGTGTAACCCTAATCTCTCCTATGCACACTGCAGAGGCCATCTACTCCAACTAGCACTAATACGAGCTGCAGAATCTTCAAAAGGCATTTAAAAAGCTATAAATTTAATGTCTTCATTATATTCTTTTTTCAGCAAGAGTCCAAAAAGATTGAATATCTTGGAAAATATAGATGATACACTGGGACTGAAGTTCAAATTGGTCCAACCTGGGAAAACCCACTGGCTTTCTCGTGAGCGATCCTTGGCTGTTGTCTTAAAATTACTCCAGCCGTTATTACTGGCTTTGGAAAGTATCTACCAAGATGCGATGGATCTAAGTAGTGAGGCTGGTGGATTACTTTTACTACTACGTTCAGAGAAGACTATTGCCATTCTCTCTCTCGTAAGTCTACTGTTGAAACCACTTGGGTCATTACACAAGGCCATCCAGGCATCTGCTACAACAGTAGTAGATCTTTGTCCAGCAATAGAAGCTACATTTGGATCAATCAGAGAGCTATCCATTGAAAAAGTACTGGAAGAAGCAAAGACTTCAGTCCAGAAGTTGACTAACAAAGGCATTTATATTGAATCCTTAAGTGAAGAAGACAAGAAGTGTTTGTTAAGACAACTGAAAAAGTACACAGACTTGATTCTTAAAAATCTACAACAGCGACTTTTAGATTCTACTCAACCTCTACGTAGCTTTTACAGATCCCTGTCCTATCAAACACCAACAGCTGAGTGGAGTGAGGCACTACCAGCAATGGGGCTGCCATGTGATCAGGACAGAATAGAGAATTTGAACACAGAGTGGAATATCATACGATGAATGAATGAAGATTTGACTTCAACTTCTTTTTTATCATCACTAATGGCTCGACCCCATCTTTGTGCTATGTTTCCTGGGATGAAAGAAGTAGGAATTCATCTCTTGCTACTCCCAGTCACAAAAGCTACAGTAGAGCGATCTTTTTCATCATTGAATAGAATTTTGTGTTCTGAAAGAAGTCACCTTCTGCCTGATCATGTGCATGAACTAATGAGCATATCAATTGAAGGAATGGAAGTATCTGACACACGAGACGCCACCAAAGATGATCGCATTGCTTTCAAGAAGTTCATTAACAGAGTTGTGCAAAATTATAACAAGAAACCAAGAAGGATGTAGACATAGTGCTTCATAGAAGGCTTGAGTAGCCAACAATAATTTGTGTGATGATTTTAAAACATGAGTTAATCTAATAAAATGGTCATGAAACATTTTTCAGTTTTTACTATGGTGCCATACAGCCCACCTTCACCCTCACGGTCTCATCCCTCATCGACCCTAACACCCCCCCCTGTAAATTCAAACATCCCCCCCCCCATTTCAATTCCTGGGAAAAACACTGGATGGATGGATAGATGGGTGGTGGGTAGGTAGATGAGAGGTGGGTGGGTACATTAGGCGGTGGGTGGGTATGTACAGGGGGTGGATGGATGGATAGATGGGTGGGTAGATGGGAGGTGGGTGGGTACATAAGGAGGTGGGTGGGTATGTACGGAGGGTGGATGGATGGATAGATGGGTGGGTAGATGAGAGGTGGGTGGGTACATAAGGAGGGGG
>NW_020672851.1:0-3444 GCF_002925995.2 Terrapene triunguis | reverse complement strand
CTAACTGAGTGCTGACGCTGTACAGGATGCAAACTAAGACCCAGGCCTTCCCTTTCCCCAAGGAATTTGAAAGTTTTTAAGGTAAAAGTCTCCTCCACACACAGTCACAATACCCATATTTGGCTTGTGCATTTTCAGAGCCAAGTGGAAAACACCATTCAGGTGGTGATGTCAAACTCTCTAGTCAACCTCCCATCCAGGCCCAAGGACGGCCATTCCTCCCAGCCTTAACAAAGTGTTTTCCCTGGAATGAAAAGTGTATTGAAGGCAGCTGTCTGGTCCCTAACACTGTGATACTATCGAAACCCCCTCCTTAGGCAAAGACAGGTCCAGTGCACAAGCCCACCTGACGCCCAGCTGGCAGACTGTAAGTGTAACAGTGAAAACGCCCAGAGCATCCACGGAGGCTCCCTCACTCTAATGTGAGCAGCACCTCTTTGGTTCCATGCTAATGCATACAGTGTTGAGAGGAACGTGGGCAGCGCCAGCATATCTAGTGACTTCTGCAAGCGAGCATTTGGAGACTGTACAACTGCTGAAGTATGTGTAACCCTTCTGCCCATCTAAGTTGGCAGCAACAAGGGCCGGGTTCTGTATCTAGGGGTTCCGTTTCAATAACACAATGCAAAACCGGCTCGAGCCCCCACCCAGTGACCTGGGACAATTACATACCACCCCCCTGGGTACCTCTAAGAGGCAATACTTCCCCTCTCGCAAGCACGGAGTCTGAGTGTAGCAGAAAATGTTTAATGACATGAGGTAAACGACATCAGCATAAAATTGGAAAAACACCACAAACAGGATTCATAACACAAACCATGAGCAAAACCCACCCCAGCAAATTGGGCTGTGTCCTTTCCCTTTGGTTCTTGAATCCAGCAACCCAAAAATCACCCAGAGTCCCCAAAGTCCAACATCCCCAAAGTCTCTGGGGTCCAGCAACCCCCCAAAGTCCCAAAAGTCCAACAACCCCCAAAGTCTCTGCCCCTGGTCAGTGCAGCCCCAGAGTAAAGGGGGGGGGGGCACACAGGGTGTTAAGGGGCACCTTACGTGATCCGAGGCTGGCCAGCCGTCTGTTTCTCCGTGGGGGTTCCGCCGCAGCCTTTACCACGAGCCAGTCCACTTTCCTGCCATCCCACGAACTGCTCCGCTCTACAAGCCGCTCCGCTCCGCTCACCGACCTGTGAGCCGTTCCAGCCGTCCCCGCAAACAGCTCCGCTCGCCGTTCCTTGGGCCACTCCAACCGGCCCCGCAAGGCTCCACGCCGCTCGCTGCTCCTCCAGTCATCCCCACAAATTGCTCCGCCAGCTGCTGAGCAATATAGCTTCAGGCTCCCCCACTAGTTAACATAGCCTCAGTGATCTCAGCTCTTAATAACATCAGCTCTTTTGTGATTTCAGCTCTTAGCGCTTTCAGCTCATAGTATAGTAGGGGAGCCCCAGTGCTGGTGCACCATTGGCCCAAAGTGAATTCAGCTCAGCAGCCTGTAACTAGACTCCTAAGGGAATCAAAGTTAGCTCTGACATTCCACAGTGGAGAGAGGAGGTGGTGCAATTGGTGTTTCGGACCCTCAGAGGGGGCCCATACCATCAGGTACAAATACCTGTCCCCATCCTCTCTCAATTCACTGGGTTTTGTAACCCATGCCCCTTGTCAAGCAAGCGCTACTTAGGTAATGGTGAAGGACTCACTCAGTCCTTCTGTCATACAACAGTTCCACTGGCCTTGATTCACAGAATCAGGGTAACAAAACTTTATTCTTCCTGCCCCAATAATAGAGAAACTGGGGATCCCACACCAGCCAAAGTAACCACTTTCAGTTGCTGTGTTTCCTGCCAGGCGAGTGGGTGTGCCTATGCAAATAAGATCAGCCCCTGGAGTTCTTTTCCACACTTGCCATAATTCACCACCAGATGTCAGGGTAGAGCTCATCCTGACTCTGCTTACATCTGTATAGCAGGGGTGAAGACCTGATGTTTGTTAGATACTGGCTCAGAAGTCACCACCATTACTGAGTCACGTTTTCAAAAATATCTGAAGGACAAGGAGCTGACCATGCACAGCACACGGTTTGTACATCTAACAGCAGTTAATGGACTGGCAATCCCAGTGGTGGGATGATTCAAAGGAGACAGACTACATGGGCCAGACACTGCCAGGAAAATGCAACTTCATCCTGAAAGACAACGCCTCTGAAGGGAGCCATATGGAAGAAGGAGTCCCAGGGATTCTAGGGATGAACATCATTAGTGATCTGAAAGAGCTACTGTTGCCAGGAGAAGGAACCAGGAGGATGACCCGTCATGGGCACTCTAAGAAGAATGCTGTGCTGATTAGAGTACTGGCTTGAGCGGAGAGGCAGAGTTGTTCCCTGGGCCCCGTGGGGCAGATTGGAAATGTTAAAGTGGGCAGAAAACAGAAGACTGTTATTCCTCCTCAGAGAGGGAAGATCCTTGATGAACACTGCTGGGTACCAGGAAATACCAATAGATATCGAGCTTTGTAGAGCTTACCTCTGGGGTAAATCTACCTAATGGGCTCCAGCCAGCCAATGCACCAAGTAATGGCATCAAAGGAAGAGTACCAGTGAGTCTTCTAAACTCAAGTGCAAAGGCTGTGGAGTTACATCCTGGAAACAGAACTGCAGAGGTACACCGGCCTGAGGGAGTGGTTCCTCAGGTGAAGGTAACATTTGAAGACAATGGAAATGAGCTGCGGGTGACAAGGAGGGAGAAGGGAGAACAAGTTACCTTTCCTCGAGAAAGATGTGGTGGGAGACAGACAGTTCCAGTTCAAGCGGCGCTCAAAGGGCTGATTCCTGCGCAGGTGGCTTCTGTTAGTCTTAAAGGTGCCACAGGACCCTCTGTTGCTTTTAACTTAAGGGTGTTGCCTCAGAAGCATCAAGAAGTCTTTTCTAAGGATGTGACCAATTTTGATGACTGGGTCAAAGGTATCCATGACAGGCTAAAGACAGCCAGTGAAGTTGCTCTCAGTACAACTAAAGACACAGCCCAAAGTAGGAAAAGGACCTAAGATCTCAAGTCCAGTGGGGGTCTCATCAGACCTGGTGACTGTGTACCAATTCCTAACCATAGACACCAGAGACATAATGAAATACAGGACAAGTGGGAGTCAAATCCCCACTCTGTGGTCACCCACAACAATCCCGAACTGCCAGTTTACACTATCCAGTGTGACAAAGTTCCTCCTCTATCTTGGTGGGTCCTGCGCTTATTGGCGGATTTTCTTGCCTCAGAGATTCACCATGTGGGTTGGGGAACAGCCCAGAGACCTTCCCCTCTGGGAGAACCCACAGTCCAGGTCAATTGGGAGGTTTGGGGGGAACCCGGGCCCGCCCTCTACTCCAGGTTCCAGCCCAGGGCCCTGTGGACTGCAACTGTCTATAGTGCCTCCTGTAACAGCTGCATGACAGCTACAACTCCC
>NW_020672850.1:0-1076 GCF_002925995.2 Terrapene triunguis | reverse complement strand
ATTTTCGATGTTTGTTCTCTCTTGGAAGTGCCAATATGTCATCACTTTGATGGGGTTTTCTGAGTGAGCTGAAGGTTTGCTCCCCACAATGACAACCTCATTGAGTCTTAATGATAGATTTCTATTTCATTGTGAATTATGTTAGCTAGCTAGGTAAATAATGAATAATCTATGGAGATTATTGTGCAAATTATTGTGCTTCTTTTCCTGTTAATGATTGTCTATGTCCAAATCATGATTTTCTTATAAATACTCCTTATTAAACATTATTTAACAACAATTTTTATGGCTATATCTGACACTATCTGTCATTTACAAACAGTTCATCCTAAAATACTTGATGTTTAAACTTTGAGCAGTTTTGACACGATACATTTTTAACATGCCCTTTTTCGTTTCTCTGAACAAATGGAAGTCAATCCTCAGCTGGTTTAAATTGTCATAGCTCCATTGAAGTCAATAGATCTCTGAGAATTTTCACCAGCTGAGGATCAGCTCCAAACACTCATGATTATGAATTTAAAATTCACTCCCTTTGAATATTCTGTACAAAGGCCCTGATTCCACAGCCATTTCAGCACAGTCTTTACTTTAATTGTATGAGTGGCCCCATTGAAGGTTTAAAGGTAAACTCATGCTTAAGTCCCTGTTGGATATGGGTTAGGGTTATGCATAGGGCTTAAGGCTAACAACAAACTGGTGTCAGACCCTGACACTGTCTCCATTTCTCTCCTTTCCCAGTCAAATAAAGCCTTACAATTGGTGCATTGGAATCACTCTCCTGTTCTTGGGTCTGAATTATTAACATAAAATAATTTTTTTATCTCAAAGCCAGAATCTCTGGGCCTTCTTCTCCAGACTTACCAGTTCTCTACGACTTTTCATCATCAACCTCTACCTCCTGGAAATCCTGCTCACCAGCATGCTCATCACCAAGATGTTGACCAACATGGTGTGCAATTGGAAGACCAGTTTCTTCCCTAGCTTCCATGCAAGTGCTATTTCCTCCACTGACCAAAACCCCATCCCATTTGCCAAAATGTCACTGTTTCCAGAAACGTTCCTGTTTGCATGGC
>NW_020672849.1:0-1014 GCF_002925995.2 Terrapene triunguis | reverse complement strand
CCCGGCCCGGGACCCCCCGCCGGCCCCCCATGGGCCCAGCACCGCCCAGGCCCGGCCCCGCATGCACCTGGCACTGCCCCCTCTCCCCCGAGTCCCCCAAGGGACCCAGCCCCCTATGGGCCCAGCACCCAGGACCACCCCCCCAAACCCCTGATGGGCCCAGCACCCTGGGACCGCCCCCTCGGTTTCCCCATGGCCCCAGCACCCGGTACCGCCCCCCCCCAGGTACCCACTACCCCTTCCCCCTGCACCCCACTGACTCGGGGGGCCTGGGGCAAAGCAATTTCGGGGGCCCCTTCCATAAAAAAAAGTTGCAATACTATAGAATACTATATTCTCGTGGGGGCCCTGTGGGGCCTGGGGCAAATTGCCCCACTTGCCCCCCGCTCTGGGCGGCCCTGTGATTACCTGCCCCCACAGCCCCATTCACCTTCCTATCCCCAGTACAGCCCCACATTCCCCCCTCCCCCCTTTCCCCCCCCCCCCCCCACGGCAGAACAGTAGAGGTGACTTGCAGAGTGAATAGTAATGGGATTTGTGCCTCCTTTTGCCCCTCTGTGGGGCAGGGGCAGGGATCAACCCCCCCCCCAAAACAGGGCAGCTGCCTTTCCCTCTGGAGTTGGGGTTCCAGTTCTCACCGGCTTGGCTTGGCTTCCCCTCTGCGGGTGGCAGGAGAAGGGGTTAGCTTGTGGCACCAGTGAGGCCAAGGCGGAACACAAAATCGTATGCTCCCTGCTGCAGGATACCGCTGAAGATCAAATAGATTAGACACACACGAATAAGGGGAGCGTCCCCAATTGCAATAGTTAGGGGATTGCTTGGGAATGTAGGAATTGGATCAGACCAAAGGTCCAGTATCCCACCTCCAAGAGCGCATGCTTCCCAGGGAGGTGAAAGGGCTCTCTGGGAAGCAGTTGTGGGATAATCTGCCCCTGTAGTCTCATCTTGGTCTCTGGTAGTTAGAGAGTGGTGTGAGCCCTGATCCACAAGGTTTAATACCCCTGTCATGGTACC
>NW_020672848.1:0-2532 GCF_002925995.2 Terrapene triunguis | reverse complement strand
TACTGGGAAGGGAGATGAATTCACCTCCATGAGCAGGAGGGAACCAGCTTGTCCCCGGAGCAGCTCCAACACAGCTCTTTAGCAAGGCTAATTAATGACAAGCGTAACCTCATCACTGACTTATGTTCTTAGGGCACGGTGCTTTTGCTCTCGGGAAGAGCACACGAGTCCCCTAAGTGACCTCTGTGAGCCTCTTCTGTCCCAGAGGGCCTCACCGAGTTGCCAGTGGCCTAGTGTCTGTGTCACCCGAGCCACCACCTAGAGAGAACGGGAGGATTCAGTCAGCAGGGGCTGCTGATCTGCCCCATTCACCAGGGCTGCCATCCTGAGGCTTCAGCATTAGTGTCTGGGATGACTTGGGGCAAGATCTCGACCTCCCCGCAACCTACTTCACTGCTGCCAGAATCCCTCCTGCCCGCCCCTGCTAGAGGTCCCTCCCTGCCCAAACTGGGTGGGGGTGGGAGGAGAGGGTTCTGAGAACTTGAGCTGTGGTTTGGAGGTGGATCAGCTGTCAAGGGCACTGAGGGGGTGGCGGCAGGAGCTCACCCTTCAAGGAGGGGGTTTGGCACTGGAGGTTACTAGAAAGGATAAGAAGACTCCATTCTGGGGTTCAGGAGGTGAATCCATCCCTCAGTGGTGGGCAGGTGCTGTGTGGAAATGCTGCTGGTTCCAGGTGCTCTTAATTCCCCCTGATTCCTCGGGGAGTTTGAGTCTCTGACAGGTTCTCGTTCCCTTGCAGCAGGAGGACGTCACGGCCAAAGTGATGCACCAGCTCCGCATCATCCGGCACTTACGCCAGGTGCCTGAGGCACTGCAGGGGCTGTGCCTCTGAGGCCACCAGCAACTCCTGCTCCCTGCTGCAGGTACTGCTCTGGCTCACTGTAAATGGGGAGCTAGTGGGAAGGGGAAATGGAGCCCCCTGGCACTCAGTAAAAGGGCAAGTGGTGGGTTCTCCATCTCTTGATGTCATTGAATGAAGACTAGATGCCTTTCTGGAATGTGTGTGCCCAAAAAGTAACGGTTGTGCTATACAGGAAGCCTCTGACATGCAGGGGGTTAGATTAGATGCTCTAAAGGTCTCTTCTGGCCATAAAGTCTACTAGTTTTGAAAAAACCGAGTGTAGCATTGGGAGCAGCCTCTGATGTTTTCCTGTCTAGCCGGCTTGCTTCCTAGAATGAACACGCATTGAATGGGGTGATCCACAGGGATAGTTCAAACCTAAAAAGTGTCTGGTCAGCGGCAGGACATTAGCACTTCAGGGGATGGTTGGGTGTGGCAGTGACATCACAAAGGCCTTTTGCAGAACCTCAGCCTATTGGTCAAAGGTGGTGGGGAGGTGGTGACCTCACAGAGAGATGCTGACATGAGCCAGGAGGATAGGGGCGCAGGGCCAGGGAAACCTCAGTGACCCCTGTGGTTTTGCTTCAGCAAGTCTCCTTCTCGAGGTCTCTCTTTGAGGACTGAGAGAGTATTAGGGTTCATGTACGTGAGTGCGAGGAGGAGCCTCTTTTGAGTTTTCTCCTTTCCTTTTACTGATTTTACTGGAAAACAGACGTCCCTGTTTAGAAGGTAAGAGTCTCCGAGAGGTTTGGAACCTGTTCAGTGTGATAGACCTGGTGCCAGCTGAATTCTAGGCATGGAAAACACTAGTTTAAGGTGGCAGAATTTTATTCCCCAACTGGGATTTTGTCCCATACAATCACTGGGGACATTAGGGTTTGTCCTTTTCGTTTTACCTTTTCCTCCATCCCTCCCTCCTTTCGCTTCATCTCTTACTTCTTTTGTCCTTTCTCCTGTTCCCCTCCCACTACCAGGAGGTGTGAGTGTGTGTGTGTGTTGCGTGTTGAGTGGGGTGCTCTGCAACTCCCATTTTGGGAGGTCCATCAAAAAATGTGGTGCTGAAATAGTGCTCGGACAGTGATCCCCACCAGTGACCTGGGCCATCTTTTGGGCTCTCTGGTGAGAACCCTCAGCCTCCCACCCCTCAGTCTCTACCCTGATTGGCTGAGCAGGGGATTATTGACCGGGAGGAGACTCAGGTCCTTTTTGTTCTCTTTTAAGAACAAGTAAATAAGTCATAACCAGTCATCTGTTTGACGAATTTTGCTGCTTCTCTGCATTAATTGTCTCTGTGCAGTTCATGAACTGTTGCTGGTCTGGAGCTCATTTGAGAGCACTTTATTCAGGTTATTCAATGTATGAAATTCCAAATCCGATGGTTAGATTGAAAGTCAGGGCTCTTGGGTCCTATTCCCAACTCTGCCACTGACTGGCTGTGTGACCTAAGACAAGTCAATTCTCCTTTCACAGCCTTAGCTTCTCCCCCTTTCAAGTAGGGATAACAATCTGCTCCTACCTACCTCATTGTGGGCGGAGGATGGGGATTCATTGGAGAGTGTCGCTAGGAGCACTGCATAATATGAAATGTCCTATCATGTTTTTTCAGATTATGACAGAATAGAATAGCTGAAATATTCTATTTTATTTGTATTTTATTATTTTGAAATTGTTAAGTGCACCAGGCTCCAGGA
>NW_020672847.1:0-3011 GCF_002925995.2 Terrapene triunguis | reverse complement strand
GCAATGCCGACTTAATAACTCCACCTCTATGAGAAGCACAGAATCCAGGTCAATGTAGTTAGGTCAAGACAGTGTCAGTGTAGACACCAGGAGCACCAGAACCTTGGTAGAAGTGGGGGGAGCGGCACGGGACTCCACCCCTCTCAGTGTCCCCACTCCTGCTCCTCCTCTTCCCCCCCCAAGGCCCAACCCCCTGGCCAGGCCAGAAGCCAGAGCCAGACATTGGTAAGAGACGCCCAGGGAATCTGGGCTGCTGTGGGGAGCCCCAGACCCTCCAACTCCCTTGGCAGGAGGCCCAAGAGCAGGGTGGGCCACTCAGAGCAGGCCAGGGGACAGGACCTCAGGGAAAGGCGGAGCAGCAGGGATGGGGCCACTGAGAGGGACCAGGCCTCATGGCAAGGGGGGGCAAAGGGTAGCTTCAGTTCCCACACCAGGAAGAGGCTGGCACCGCCAGCAGGGGCTACACTTCACAGCAGGGGAGCTGATCACCTTATCGGCTCCCCTGCCACGAAGTCCCACCCCTGTCAGTGCCATTCCATGTCTGCCCAAGGCTTGCATTTTGGGGGGTTGATGTGGCTCCTTGCCCCTCAAACAATGCCCATGTTAAAAAGCGAGAGGCCCATGGCCCCTTGGCCCCTCTGGTTCCGGTGCCCCGGTAGACACTGCATTGCTTACATCCACTGTCACTGGCTTTCAGGAGCCATCCCACAATGGCCCAACACTGATAGTACAATTGATACAAGCACTTCTGGTGAGGACACGGACCACTGACACAAGGAGCAAAGTGCAGACAGGCACAAGTGATGCAATGACGATGATGGTTGTGTGCGGATGCAAGTTAGGTTGACTTAATTTGGTAGTATAGACATGCCCTGAGTGATAGTCTACCTGGGTCTCATTGCCAGGATGGTCAGCCTCACTCCCAGCCTGGGGGGAGCAGAATTGGACTCAGATCCAGAGTTACTTTATTTCACTGTCCCTCCCTCAGAGTTTCTGCTGCTTTTCTTCATTTTCCCCCTCCCTCCTCCATTATTTTAGGGCAACAGAAATGACCTCCAGGAGCAGTGGGGAGGAGACTGGACAGATGAATTCCTAAGTCTGTGCCATTTGCAGCTATTGGTGCCAACAATGTGATTTCCAGAATGCTTTGAACAGCATCAGCATTGGAGGGGAGAGGTCTCCATCCCCCATGCACAGGAGAAAGGAAAAACCAGTCTGGGGCAGTTACTGAGCTGGAAACTCCACCAAAGAAACCCAAAAGGGGCAAAATGGAGGAGGAGCATAGGGAAGAGCGTGAGAATTGCACCTGCTGAGTGCAACAACCCCTCTGCACTTGGCCTCAGGTCCCTTTAGACCCTGGCTGGGGAGTTTGGGAAGCAGCTTCCTGGGCCCAAGAAAGTTTAGTTGACTGTGCCAGGAAGGAAGCACTGACTGGAGATGCTCTTGAGAATTCAAGTAGATACACAGACTGCTCTGTAACTGGCCACATCTTCTACTCCTGGAGGGAATTCTTCACCGTTGCAGACACACAAAATTCATGTGTCCTGCAAAAATTTTTTCTGCAGAAAATACGTTTCTGCCCAAGAAGTGCTGCAGTTCCACCTTTTTCCCTCCAGAGGGTGCTGTGGCACAAGAATAGCCAGCAGCATGAACTCAGCTGGCTGTTCTGGCACCCCAGCATCCTCTGGTGGGGAAAAGGTGGAACTGCAGCACTTCTGGAGCAGAATGTATTTTCTGTGGGGAAAAAAATTCTGTGCGTGCCCAGTGGTGCAGAATTCCACCAGGATTAGAAGTTCATCACAGCACCCTGCCTGTGGAGCCAAGTTAGGACAGAGTGGGGCACACAGAGCCATAGATGCCAGCTTTTTCCTTTGCCCGGTGGTGACAGCAATGCCCCTCGGCCATGTACATTGGCCAAACCAAACAGTCTCTACATAAAAGAATAAGTGGACACAAATCAGACATTAGCAATGGTAACACACAAAAGCCAGTAGGAGAACACTTCAATTTCCCTGGACATTCAATAACAGATTTACAAGTAGCCATCCTTCAGCCAAAAAAAACCGTCAAAAACAGACTTCAAAGAGGAAGTGCAGAGCTACAAATCATTTGCAAACTTAACATCATTAATTTGGGTTTGAATAGGGACTGGGAGTGGCTGGCTCACTACAAAAACAATTTTCCCTCTCTTGGTATTGACACCTCCTCATCAGTTATTGGGAGTGGACCACATCCACCCTGACTGAATTGGCCTTGTCAACACTGGTTCTCCACTTGTAAGGTAACTCCCTTCTCTTCATGGGCCAGTATATTTATGCCTGTATGTGTAATTTTCACTCCACGCATCTGAAGAAATGGCTTTTTTACCCACAAAAGTCTTTAAGGTGCCACCAGACTCCTCGCAGCTGAGAAATGGGTTCAGTGTTATTGCATCACATTGGCTGCCTTGTTGCAGCTGTGTAATGTGAACTGGCCACTGAGCTGTAATTTAGCTACCCCAGGCCCTGATGCTCCCTGGCAGCCAGATGCAGGGTGTTAACTATTTAAATAATGAGCAAAAAGAAAATAAATCCTCAGCACTGACAGCGGGGCGTGTGTGTAACATTTATTCACAGTTTGGACCCAATCTGAAAGAGATTGGCCTTTGGAGCAGCTCCTTTCCTATTAACAGCCCTGTGCCACCACAGCAATTGCTGATGGGTGGAAGAAATGGGAGCTGTCACGCTGTCTGGTGTGGCTCACAACTGAGAGCGCCAATCTCAGGTCAGACTGTCAGAAAACAGAGCAGACACTCCTAACTGCTGCCACGTTCATTTCACCAAACCAGTAACAAGCGTGAACTCCTGGATCACTCTCCCAGTCTTACAATGGAGTCACAGAGAGTCCCCTGAGGCTCACCAGCCTGTCTTGCCACCCAGACAAACTGCACTTGGTGATAGTCGTCGCTATACCAAATATCACATCATATTATGTTACTCCCAAACCAAAGGGTCAGTCACTTACCCCAGGCA
>NW_020672846.1:0-1357 GCF_002925995.2 Terrapene triunguis | reverse complement strand
GCATCACGCAGAACGCATACATTGGGGGACAATGCTAGCTGACCAGAACAGACACTACCGCAGGGTTGCTGCCCCTGCTTTAGAGGGAGAGGAAGTTTGAGAGAAGCCGCTGGCTCCTTTACCTTCAGACGGTCCATGAGCCCAGAAATCTTAACCTTGCTCATTGCAGCCCCAAACTCCTGAAGTGCGTTCAAGGTGAGGTCCAAGTGGCTCTCAGCAGCGAATGCGAGGATGGAAATGACTCCCTGTCACCCAAGAAAAATACTGGTTAGGATCTAACCAGATGCCTGATAGACCCCACGACTCCATTCCTTTCACCTGAAGTGGTGTAAAATGCCAGTGAGGCCTGAGACACATGGGAGCGGGGGCTGAGTGAAATAGCAATGAAGAGGATATGAAGCAAAATGGCATCTGTCCCAGGCCAACTCAGAGCTGAGCCCCACAGGGAGCATTCAGGGATTACTTGGTAAAGTGGGGAGAGGGACAGAGTCCTCACCTCTCTCTCAGGGGCTTCCATATAATCTGTTGTCGTCAGAAATTTATGAGTCTGTGATTTAACGTGGACCAGGTCCTGACAAACTGCTAAGGACATTCCTAGCGCCTTATACAGGAAACTCTGAAAGAAAGAGACCAGCCCTGAGATATCAGTAACACAACGTGCCTGTCAGTACAGACCCAGCTCAGCAACAATCAGGAAGGAACAAGATAGCCAAGTCCAAGCATCCATACTGCAGAAACATCCCATCATCTAGCCCAGCCAGAGAACCAACAATGCAGTACGGACAAGCAGCGTGTCCAAGGAAATATTGGAAGGGCGGGCAGGGGAGGGAGGGGGACAAGAGAGCAGGGAACAAGTAAAAACAAATTTTATATGCAGAATAAAATATAAAGTAATGAAGCCTTGAGAGAAGCCTTATGCAGCCCCCCAATCAGAATTTCAAGGGAAATTAACTAGAAACTAATCCTTAACAGATAACAAACCTTCTCTTTGGAAGGGCTGGCATAGCCAGCCATCTGCTGGCTCAACTCAAGGCTTATCTGGCTGCTCCAGGCACTGTTGTCTATCGTCTCCAGAGATGTTCTTAGGAACTGAGTGTAAAACAAGAGTTAAAGCAGATGGTTAATTGCAAGAATTTGGGGGTTGTTGTGGGGTTTGTTTGGTGTTTTTTTTCTTCCTTGTTCTCTGTTGTAAACTTTCCAATATTCAGGTGTCCTGGGAAGATTATTTCCCTATTGAGAACTATAAACATCAACAACCCAGACTTCCTCTGCCTGTTCTTTAACCTTTGCCTGATGATTCCTCTCAGTCTCCAAACCCAGATGGACAGTGAATTGGAGAATGAGATGGAGCCAAGAA
>NW_020672845.1:0-1663 GCF_002925995.2 Terrapene triunguis | reverse complement strand
CTCCCAGCATCTCCCCAGCCCAACCCAGGCTGCTGCCCTGCCCCAGCCTCTGTCCCCTGGGGGCCCTGCAGGTTTGACTCTAGAGCGTGGAGGGGGCAGCAGCGGAGGCCAGAGGACAGACTGGGCTGGGCAGATGCTGGATCAGACACCAGAGGCCTATACTGGCTCCTTTCTCTGCACCAAACAATCAGTCCCCTCCCCCACCCCCGCGACAGCAGCCTGGGGCTAAGGGCAGCGCCCACTGGGGGTTTCTCTTTTGCTCCCACTGGGGTGAGCAGGGACCTGGGGGTGTTTCTAGCAGAGCCGTTGGAACTGAACTGGGGAACCAGGTTTTAATAACAGGCAGCTCAAGTTCAGATCAATTTTGTTACAATTTTCTTTATAATATGAACGAATTCACAAGTAACTGGGCAGCAGTTATTGCAATTCTTTTCTCCTGGTCTTCCCTGCCGTAGAAAGAAACAGCGTTTTGGCTTTTCATGATACAGGAGTCAGGGTCCTTCACTGTCCAGAATCAATGTGCACAGAAGCAGCCTGTTGTGTTTCATTTCTTAGGCCTTGGCTACACTCGCGGATTCACAGCGCTGCCGCGGCAGTGTAGTCGCGCCGCCAGCGCTGTGAGAGCTCTCTCGCAGCGCTGCAAGTACTCCACCTCTCCGAGGGGCATAGCTTGCAGCGCTGCAGGCGCTGATTACACTGGCACTTTACAGCGCTGCACTCGCTGTGCTCGGGGGGGTGTTTTTTCACACCCCTGAGCGCAGCAAGTGCAGCGCTGTGAATTGCCAGTGTAGCCAAGGCCCTAGTGCCATCGTTCCGGTTCTGGTGCCATCGTGCGGCCATTTCCTTCCCTCCTTCCTGTCCAAAGTGCAGAGCCCACTTCCTCCAGGGAGAGGAGGACATCTTCCTTCTTTCCTTCCTGAACAGCCCCCTTCCTTGGAGAGCCCTTTGCTGGGGTCTGGATGGGGAACAGCCGTATTGAGGATTAATTTAACACCATATTTGGTGTTGGTTCATAGATTTTACAGCCAGACTAGATCACTATGCACATCCGCTCTGACCCGATTCGTAACAGAGCCCAGAGAATTCCCCCAGTGACTCCTACATCCCCCCCAACATCTTCTGGTTGAACGAGGACGGGTCATTCAGAAAGTCAGCGTGTTTGGATGTAAAGGGGTGAAATGATGGGAAAATTGACCCTTCTTCCTAGTTTAAATTCTGTAACTTCTACATTGGACAATAATACTCAGCTCTTCATTGGCCATGAATGAAAACCAGGTCTGCCGTAGGAGAGACAATAATTCTACCGGAGAACCACAAATGTTCAAACTATAAAAACGTGACCTCTGCGTTATAGGCCACACTCACTGCTGGGGAGCTACACGGACAGGGCTGACGCTCAGAGGAGCTCTGCGTTTCTGGTCGAAATGGAATTATTTGTGCATTAATTCTATGGGGATGAAGGGGATCTAGTTACCGGGGCCCTGTCCCTTTCAGAGATTGGAGCAATGCTGGAGAGACGGACGGGCACGGAGCTGGGGAGCTGTGTGTGCGCCAAGGAGAGTTGTTGTTGTGCTCTGGTGACACAGAGCGGGGGTGGGGAGTTTGTAAGCTGTGGTGTTTGTATAGAGATAAAGTTTACTAACCCCCAGGTTCAAAGCTGTTT
>NW_020672844.1:0-1642 GCF_002925995.2 Terrapene triunguis | reverse complement strand
CCCCCGGCCTCTATCTAGGCTTGCCAACCCTTCAGGTTTGGCCCGGAGTCTCCCGGAATCGGCATCGATCTCCCGGTGACGATTGGAAGCAATCCGGGAGATTGAGCACCCTGCCCTGTCATTCATGCACTTTGACTGCCTCTGCAGCCCGCCGGCCAGCGTTTGGCCCGGTTTTGCTGACTGGGTCCGTCTGAAAACACCCGCACGGAGCCACTTGCATAGCACCTAAAGTAATTTGACTTCTGGACTGTCTGAGTCACATGAGACCCCAACTAGCAGCCAAAGCGGGTGAGGCAGAAAAGACCCTGGACTTGCCCTGAGCTGGACACCAGATCCGTGCCTTTGGCAAATCCCACCTTTCAGACGAGTCGCTGGCCGGTTCCCACCGCATTCTGGTGTCAGAGCTGCGGGAGGAACCAAATTCGCAAGAGGGCAGCGTGGCTGCATCAAACAAGCCCACGGCACCCGCTAGCAGCAACTGCAGGACTTATCCGAGTCTAACTGTTCCTGCCTCCCACTCCAGAGGGAAGCTGGCTTTTAAAATGCAATGCACCTCTGATTTCTACACGGGGCTGAGGCCCGTTTCCTGCTAAACAACTCTTCCTGTGGATCTGAATTTTGTATTGTTTAGGCTTTTGGTAGTTAACTGCTTCTGCACTGCACACCTGTGAGCTTCACAATGCAGCCACAGGGAGCATCCCGTGGTGACAGGTGTCTTAGGTGTTCCTCATAAGAACATAAGAACGGCCGTACCGGGTCAGACCAAAGGTCCATCCAGCCCAGTATCCTGTCTACCGACAGTGGCCAATGCCAGGTGCCCCAGAGGGAGTGAACCCAACAGGCAATGATCAAGTGATCTCTCTCCTGCCATCCATCTCCACCCTCTGACTAACAGAGGCTAGGGACACCATTCCTTACCCATCGTGGCTAATAGCCATTAATGGACTTAACCTCCATGAATTTATCCAGTTCTCTTTTAAACCCTGTTATAGTCCTAGCCTTCACAACCTCCTCAGGCAAGGAGTTCCACAAGTTGACTGTGCGCTATGTGAAGAAGAACTTCCTTTTATTTGTTTTAAACCTGCTGCCTCCGGTCGGACAGAGAGGCTGAAAATCCACCCTTGTGGCATTCGAGAATTTATTCCGGCTCCTTGACAACCGTGCTCAAGGTAAAGATGACGGATCAAGTTCTGTACTCCGTTCCCCGCCCTTTGGGAGCAAAAGTCGCAGAAAGCACCCCTTTGGCATTGTTCTTACCCTAATTACAGCTGTTCTGCTGCAGCAACGAAGGGGTTAAACGATGGCCAGCGGCCATTTCTATTCGCCACTCTGCTAATAAAATTCATCCTGGCTCTGAACTTTCCAGGAACACCTCTTAGCTGATTAGAGGGAAAGGACAGTTTGAAAGGGTGGGGGAGTTAAACCGAAAGGTCTGGGCCAGAGTCCCACTCAGTCAGCAAGTTAGCAAAGTGGGGAGAAAAAAGGCAGTTTGTGAACTTCCAGGAGATGCATCTTAAAGGCTTTCCTGAAACGGACAATGCTTACACATCCAGGAAGTGTTACGGGTGAATACCAGTTGACTTTGGGCCCCACACTACAAGAAGGATGTGGAAAAATTGGAAAGAGTCCAGCGGAGGGCAAC
>NW_020672843.1:0-1295 GCF_002925995.2 Terrapene triunguis | reverse complement strand
AGATTCAACTGGTTCTAACAGGAAGATTTCAGCATTGGCCAGGATCAGGTCAAGTTGATGGAGGGACAACCAGGAGGATGTTAGAGAGAAAACGTGGATGTGGGTAGGAAGGCAGGTTAGGAACAGTGAGGTCGGCTTGCAGGTTATTAGCATAAAGATAGTGGCTGAAAGTATGTGAGTGGATGAGATCACTCATAAAGGGTATCAGGTGAGAAAAGGGCTTTCATTAAAATGCATACAATTAACAGTGCCATCATGCACAAACATGTAGACACACAAATGTGTGGGTCATATAGGGTTTGATCCTGCAAAATGTTCAGCTCTCTGCCCCACCTAGCAAAACATTTAACTGTGGGCTTAACTTTAAGCCTGTGCACAGTCCCACAAAGTCTGTATTGGCAGGAACAGTACTTCAATGGGACTGCTCCTCTGCTTACAGCTGAGTGCTTTGCTGGCTCATGGATGGAAGCACTGGAGAGGATTGAGCCCTAACTGTATGTATTGTGAGAATAGAAAAGTCTCCCCCCAACCAGGGAAAGGAATGGCTAGACCAGCTAGTATGTAATTCACCTCACCACCAGCTTTGAAGAGTTAGAGGCTCTTCAACAATTTGTGAGAAAAGAAATACTATATGGTACTCAACGGTATGGGTAACACAGACCATCTATCCAGCAACTTACTGTTGGAGACAGAGGTACCTCGAATAAATATTCACTGACATGTGCAGACAACATACCTTTATCTTGTTCTTCGTGTTCTTGCACTGCAGTGATGCCGTTTTTTCATTATCCCCTTTGCCTTTCCCATTTACCTTCACAGAACAGCACTTAGCAAGATATTTTATAGTCTTTATCTCACAGCCAGTGTTCTTTGTTTTGTTTGTTTAATTCACTTGATAATTACTCAATCCCTCCAATTTCTGGCAATTACTGTGCTAATTTGGGACTTTGCACTACACAAGTGATTAATCTCAGTCAATTTGAGCACCCAAAGTTGCACAGTTAGGGGTCTAACTCTGATTTGTATAAGCATTTCTGAGTTTCAGGACAGGCACCTTAAGATACTATTCTTGAGGCACTGCTCTACAGCCAAAATGCTTCTGAAATAAATGTAGTCAAACTTTACTAATTCTGGGTCACTGAGAACAAAAATGATGCTTAAAATTGTTGATTGGCTCTAGTTTTCAAGATATGCTATTGGGTCAGTATATACGACCCTTGACTTGGGAATGGCGGAGGATAAGTGAGTTATAAAGGGAAGGGATCTCAATTTAAACCAGAAATGACTAAAATACA
>NW_020672842.1:0-3776 GCF_002925995.2 Terrapene triunguis | reverse complement strand
CCCTCAACTTCCCCAGGTCACTGGCTAAGTGACGCTGCTCCGTTCAGCCTCGAAGGGGGGAGAGATGTGACGACGTGGGGGGGTTTTCTTGGTTTTTCCAATGGCTTGCATGCCGAGGGGGTGGGACTCAGTTTCCCTGGGGGTTACTGGTTTAACGAGGTGATGGGAGAGGCAGTTTGTTGTTACAGAGGCCCAGCGATGGAACTTGGGACCCCGGCCGATGGCCTGAAGAATGGATACCCCAGCGACTGCTGACCGGGAGGCCCAGCCCGGAAGTCACAGCTGGTTCTGGCCAGTGGGAGGACAATGGGCTGCGGGGAGAGGACCCTGATGACCTGACCAGCCAGGTCCAGCCAGAGGGGGCCAGAGGACGGCTGAGAGGAGAGGGGGCCCTGATGACCCTGTTTACCTGGATAGAAGACAAAGGACAGTGGCCGGACATGGGGGAGGTGATATCAGATGCCCAGCGGGAAAGCACAGGGGCTCTGGACTGGAGAGGGGGAGCAGGCAGAGCCCACCTGGATGCAGAGAGACTGGGATGTGCTGTGCTGAGGGAGGCCAGGCCTGAGGCCCTGAGAGTTTCCTGTGCTGGGTTCAGACGCTCAATAAACCCTCCTGTTTTACGCTGGCTGAGAGTCGCTCTGGTCTAGAGATCAGGGTTGCATTATTCACTCTGGGAGTGAAGCCCCGGGGGGTCCAGAGCAAGTGGACTCCCTGAGGGGGCCCACGGCGAGGGACAGGCGTGCTAAGGCTCAGAGGTGCAGTTCCAGGAGGCGGAGGGGCTGAACCCCTGAGACAGAGCAGACCCCCGAGAAGGGCTGTCACACTGAAGGGGGTTCCCCCCAGGCACCGCTTGGGGCCAAGAGTGGCCAGGACCTGGGAGTCCGTGACAAACTTCTTCTTCTCCAGGTGCAGTAACCCAGTGACGCGTGGCGTGAAGCCAGACCCAAATCAGCCCCACATGGGGGTACGAGGTCAGTATGACACACACACATTCGCCCTCCCGCCGGGCACTCAGGGCCTCTCTCTCTGAGCTCGTATCGAGCCTCTGGAGAGGCGCCCTGGGGCGACCCCTCGTGGGTCTGTCCGCGGGCGTCTGCAGGCAGATGGGAATGGCTGTGACTGTGGCGGGTAACGGCTCCGGAGGCCAGGCGGCCGGATGGAGCAAGACGCGCGCCCCGGCCTCTAGGATGGGCAGCCCCGCACTGAGGTCACTGCTGGCCTCAGAAAGAGTCTAAGGTGGGAAACCCCGTAGCATCCCCGCCCAGAACCGGTTTGAGCTGGTCCTTGTTTGTAAAGAACAAATCGTGTCAAACCAATCTGATAGCTTTCTTTGATAGGATAACGAGTCTTGTGGATAAGGGAGAAACGGTGGATGTGGTATACCTAGACTTTAGTAAGGCATTTGATACGGTCTCGCATGATATTCTTATCGATAAACTAGGCAAATACAACTTAGATGGGGCTACTATAAGGTGGGTGCATAACTGGCTGGATAACCGTACTCAGAGAGTAGTTATTAATGGTTCCCAATCCTGCTGGAAAGGCATAACAAGTGGGGTTCCACAGGGGTCTGTTTTGGGACCGGCTCTGTTCAATATCTTCATTAACGACTTAGATATTGGCATAGAAAGTACGCTTATTGAGTTTGCGGATGATACCAAACTGGGAGGGATTGCAACTGCTTTGGAGGATAGGGTCATAATTCAAAATGATCTGGACAAATTGGAGAAATGGTCTGAGTTAAACAGGATGAAGTTTAACAAAGACAAATGCAAAGTGCTCCACTTAGGAAGGAACAATCAGTTTCACACATAGAGAATGGGAAGAGACTGTCTAGGAAGGAGTACGGCAGAAAGGGATCTAGGGGTTATAGTGGACCACAAGCTTAAATATGAGTCAACAGTGTGATGCTGTCGCAAAAAAAGCAAACATGATTCTGGGATGTATTAACAGGTGTGTTGTGAGCAAGACACGAGAAGTCATTCTTCCGCTCTACTCTGCGCTGGTTAGGCCTCAACTGGAGTATTGTGTCCAGTTCTGGGCACCGCATTTCAAGAAAGATGTGGAGAAATTGGAGACGGTCCAGAGAAGAGCGACAAGAATGATTAAAGGTCTTGAGAACATGATCTATGAAGGAAGACTGAAAGAATTCAGTTTGTTTACTTTGGAAAAGAGAAGACTGAGAGGGGACATGATAGCAGTTTTCAGGTGTCTAAAAGGGTGTCATAAGGAGGAGGGAGAAAACTTGTTCACCTTAGTCTCTAAGGATAGAACAAGAAGCAATGGGCTCAAACTGCAGCAAGGGAGGTTTAGGTTGGACATTAGGAAAAAGTTCCTAACTATCAGGGTGGTTAAACACTGGAATAAATTGCCTAGGGAGGTTGTGGAATCTCCACCTCTGGAGATATTTAAGAGTAGGTTAGATAAATGTCTATCAGGGATGGTCTAGACAGTATTTGGTCCTGCCATGAGGGCAGGGGACTGGACTCGATGACCTCTCAAGGTCCCTTCCAGTCCTAGAATCTATGAACCACTGCACCACTGCTGACCGTTGAAAAGGGCGGGAAGCAGTCTAGCTAACCCACGGGTCACATGACCAATACTCCATTTTGGATTCTAACATGGATGCCACCCAAATACAATAAACAGTGATAATACAAACACAAACTTTAGGATTTGGCCCCTAACAATAGTAAACCCAAAATGAACTTTCTTTAACAGAGGCTGAGCTAAAGATTCAAATAAAAGCAAGTGTAAGGGCCTGAAAACAGGCTGAAGAAAGACACATACAATACAATCTATAACTCCTCCCCCCTCCCAGGGGTGGGGCTGGCTGGCTCAGGGGGCTGGGAAGTGTCTGTGAATCCACAAGAAGGGCACACTGACATGTTGCACTGAGACTGAGCTTTAAGGGTGACAACCTGCCCCCCATGTTCACCCCAGTTCATAAAATGACGATAAATCTTGACCAAATTATGCCTCGGGTGGTGTCATTCGAAAATTCATAATCTGCTGAACATTATTGTCCCGCTGAAATACGGGTAGCAATACTGTGGATGAAGTTATAAGATTCTACAGTACGATTGCTACTGTAATTCTGGGTAACACCCACACACCAGTTTTTCAGAGACAAAGGCACGCAGGGCCCAGACAGCTGTTAACGAACCATTGTCCAGCCAGGATGGGGCGGGGAGAGGTATAAACAAGAAATGTATGTTTCATCGCTGTGGCAGTTCAAATCCCACATCAACTGCTTGTCACCTGCACCCCAGCTGGGGGACTCCTCAAAGAGGACAGCGGTATGAAAACAAGAGACAGTGCCCTGCATTTTACCTCTCCTCTTCTTCCATGTGTCGACCGAAACCACCAAGAGACATCTGAAGCCAATGAACTGAGGAAGGAGGGGGCCTCAGGCTGCAAGGACAGCCAGCCTGTGAAACGAACTACAGCTTAGGATGCGACAAATCGTGCTGGAGTGAATCAGGTTGTGTTAATATTCCCTCGACACCGGCATGTGGGAACCGCAGTTGGGGACTCCAGGGTTGGGGCAGGGCACTGCCCCCAGCTCTGTGTGCACATGGCTGGGGGGCAGGCAGGACACCGGACTAGAGGGGCCCGTGGATCTGCGCTGTGTGGTGCCGGGTGGGTTTGGCAGGATGTGGTTTCCCTGTGGGAGGGGGGAGTTGCAGTAGCTATGGTTAAGTGCCCGCTCAGCGCTGGGCTGGGCGCAGAATCACCCAGGCCCTGGGTAAGTACAGACAGACCCTGTGTGT
>NW_020672841.1:0-1656 GCF_002925995.2 Terrapene triunguis | reverse complement strand
GCCGCTTCCAGCAGCTCCCATTGGCCTGGAGCAGCGAACCGCAGCCATGATTTCAATAATTTCCATCCCACCATCAACCTCAGCCTAGATCAATCCACACAAGCGGGCCATTTCCTGGACACTACTGTGCTAATAAGCGATGGTCGCATAAATACCACCCTATACCGGAAACCTACTGACCGCTATACTTACCTACATGCCTCCAGCTTCCATCCAGGACACACCACACGATCCATTGTCTACAGCCAAGCTCTAAGATATAACCACATTTGCTCCAATCCCTCAGATAGAGACAAGCACCTACAAGATCTCTATCAAGCATTCTTAAAACTACAATACTTACCTGCTGAAGTGAAAAAACAGATTGACAGAGCCAGACGAGTACCCAGAAGTCACCTCCTACAAGACAGGGCCCACAAAGAAAATAACAGAACACCACTAGCTGTCACCTTCAGCCCCCAACTAAAACCTCTCCAGCGCATCATCAGAGATCTACAACCTATCCTGAAAGATGATCCCTCACTCTCACAGATCTTGGGAGACAGACCTGTCTCGCTTACAGACAACCCCCCAACCTAAAGCAAATACTCACCAGCCACCACACATCACTGAACAAAAACACTGACCCAGGAACCTATCATTGTAACAAAGCCCGATGCCAACTCTGTCCACATATCTATTCAAGTGACATCATCATAGGACCTAATCACATCAGCCATACCATCAGGGGCTCGTTCTCCTGCACATCTACCAATGTGATATATGCCATCATGTGCCAGCAATGCCCCTCTGCCATGTACATTGGCCAAACCAGACAGTCTCTACGCAAAAGAATTAATGGACACAAATCTGACATCAGGAATCATAATACTCAAAAACCATTGGGAGAACACTTTAACCTGTCTGGTCATTCGATGACAGACCTGCGGGTGGCTATTTTACAACAGAAAAACTTCAAAAACAGACTCCAACGAGAGACTGCTGAGCTGGAATTGATATGCAAACTAGATACAATCAACTGAGGATTGAATAAGGACTGGGAATGGCTGAGCCATTACAAACATTGAATCTATCTCCCCTTGTAAGTATTCTCACACTTCTTATCAAACTGTCTGTACTGGGCTATCTTGATTATCACTTCAAAAGTTTTTTTTTCTCTTACTTAATTGGCCTCTCAGAGTTGGTAAGACAACTCCCACCTGTTCATGCTCTCTGTATGTGTGTATATATATCTCCTCAATATATGTTCCATTCTATATGCATCCAAAGAAGTGGGCTGTAGCCCACGAAAGCTTATGCTCTAATAAATTTGTTAGTCTCTAAGGTGCCACAAGTACTCCTGTTCTTTTTACTGATCTACACGATACTTTCCATACCAAACGCTGAAGGAGAAACTATCAGCCTATTTTCTGGTGCAAAGTCTGAAGCCATGAGCGTTTCCGTTATGATGGGCCTAATCCTGAGACCTTCCATTTACATCTAAATCCACTGGAGGCATCTTGGAGGACAGGGGCCTAAGTGCTTTTAAAAATAGTCATTTGTTTATATTTGACAAATGCAAAATGATAGATTAGAGTTGATGGCTTTGACTCTGGGAAGTTATGTTTACTTAAATATGATAAAATACATTTAATGATTGTACCGTAATTGCATGAA
>NW_020672840.1:0-1258 GCF_002925995.2 Terrapene triunguis | reverse complement strand
CTGGAGATATTTAAGAGTAGGTTAGATAAATGTCTATCAGGGATGGTGTCAAGGCTGGATCCCCACTTTGAACTTTAGGGTTCAAATGTAGGGGCCTGCATAAAAACTTCTAAGCTTATCTACCAGCTTAGCTTTGGTCCGCTGCCACCATCACAAGAATTCCCTCCCTGGGAAGCCTTGAGAAACCTTTCACCAATTCCCTGGTGAACACAGATCCAAACCCCCTTGGATCTTAAAACAAGGAGAAGTTAACCATCCCCCCTCCTTCCTTCCACCCTCCTTTCACCAACTCCGGGTGAATACAGATCCAAACCCCCTTGGATCTTAAAACAAGGAGAAATCAATCTGGTTCTTAAAAAAGAAGGCTTTTAATTAAAGAAAAAGGTAAAAATCATCTCTGTAAAATCAGTATGGAGAATAACTTTACAGGGTAATCAAACTTAAAGAGCTCAGAGGACCCCCCTCTGTCTTAGGTTCAAAGTACAGCAAACAAAGATACACACTCTGGTAAAAAGGTACATTTACAAGTTGAGAAAACAAAGTAAATCTAAGACGCCTTGCTGTCTTTTTACTTACTAGTTTGAAATAGGAGAGACTTGTTTAGAAAGATGGGGAGAACCTGGATTGATGTCTGGTCCCTCTCAGTCCCAAGAGCGAACCACCCCTTAAAACAAAGAGCGCACACAAAAAGCCTTTCCCCCCCCAAGATTTGAAAGTATCTTGTCTCCTTATTGGTCCTTGGGTCAGGTGTCAGCCAGGTTACCCGAGCTTCTTAACCCTTTACAGGTAAAAGGATTTGGAGTCTCTGTACACAGAGAGCTGTTACCCTTCCCTTCATAGTTATGACAGATGGTCTAGACAGTATTTGGTCCTGCCATGCGGGCAGGGGACTGGACTCAATGACCTCTCAAGGTCCCTTCCAGCCCTAGAATCTATGAATCTATAATTTTATTATTTTCATGAAAAAAGAAATATTAAAATAAATCTTTGGTGAGAAGAAGAAATGATAAGAGGTAAAAAGTGTTGGTAACATGGCCTCACAATAGGTATCAGCAGAGAACCAGTGTGCTCAAACTCAGAAGAAAATCAAGAGAACACACTGTCCAGTGCTAAAATATAACCATTACTCTAGTAAATATTACTAAAGGGCAGAAAGAAAGAATCAGTAGGGCTCCTGTTAAATATTTACAATTTGAACCTTAGAAAGCACTCAGTTGACGATAACTATCAACACTCCTGAGGACTTGCTTCAGAGAGA
>NW_020672839.1:0-2072 GCF_002925995.2 Terrapene triunguis | reverse complement strand
GGAGCCAGCCAGTGCCCGCCCTGGGGCCGGGTGGGAGCCAGCGCCCCAGCCTTACCCCGTCTCCAGGCCACTCGGTGGCCCGTAGCCTGCAGTCTGTCATCGTTGCCAGGCTGGGAGCCAGAGCCCAGCTGCCCCGTCACAGGGCATTGTCGGCACCTGCCACCTCCCACGCTGGCGGCCCGAGCAGAGGCACCAGAGGGCTGAACGGGCCACGGGGAACTTGGGGTGGGGGAGCAGTTTCCCCTTGCGCCGCCCTGCTCTGGGCCCGGGAGGAGCAGGGCACATAGGGGGAGGGTCAGGGTGTCTCTGACTCTGCCCGTCCTGTGGGGCCCTGGCATTGGTGCTGAGGCTGCCCAGGGGTCTAACGGGCTCGGCTCGGCCCGGACCAGGGGGAGGTTTGGGTAGTGGGGGTGGGGCATGGGGATGTGCCACAACCCTCCCCGTGTACACTCCCAGGCCTGTGCTGGCTGGGATCTCCCCCCCACCCCGCCCCGCTGAGCCCTCTGCCGTGCACCCGCAGATACGCCAGCCTATACTTCTGCTGCGCCATCGAAGGCCAGGACAACGAGCTGATCACGCTGGAGCTGATCCACCGATACGTGGAGCTGCTGGACAAATACTTCGGCAGTGTGAGTGCGGCCCCCTGCCCCCCCCCCCCACACACACACCCATGCACCCTGCGGGTCTGGGGTCCCGGGGGTATGGGGCAGGCAGTGACCCTAGGGTGGGTGTGGTGTCCTGGAGACGGGCAGCGGGACTTGCCGACCCTAGGCAAGGGGCCTGGGTGACCCAGGGACCCTCTGATCCATGTGGCTGGCTCTGGCGCTCGGGCCCAGCCCCGTGGGTGGGTGGGTCAAATCCCAGCTAATCCCCCGCGCATTAACTCTGCCTCGTTAATCCCCCCGGGCAGGCGCCTGCCCGCTGAGCCGCGGGGGATAGAAACGCTAATTGGGCTAATCCGGCTAATTCCCTGTCACGGAGCCGCAGGCCAGGGCCCCACTCTGCCTCCAGGGCCGGTCCCGGGGCCCCAACACCTCCTAGACTGAGCCTCCGTGCGCCAGCCGCCGTTCCCGAACAGGGGTGTCTCACGCCGCGGTGCACCCACCCGGCTGACCTGGCCCCCATTTCCCGGCTCACGCTCTCGGTCAGGCCGGCAGCAAGCGGCTAGCGTCTCCCAAAGGCCGTGCTGCACGCCCCGCGCTGCTCCGTCCTGTGGTCTCCAGCCGGGGTGGTGCCCAGCTTCCCTGCGGAGAGGCAGGGAATACTTCGCCCCCTGGGGCATGGGGTGCTAGGCGTTAATGTCCGGGCCCAGCAGGTTGATCCTTTTAATGACCCGTTCGGCCCACCCGGTGGGAACACAGGCCACGTGGACACTGCCACTGGTGTGGGTGTAACCCATGTCGCTCCGGGGTGGGGCTATTCTACCACACGCCCCCCCGGAGCGACGTATGTTACCCCGACCTGTGCGTCGTGCTGTGCTGGGGTGAGAGCGTCTCTCCCGTCGGCCCAGAGCGTCTTCACCACATGCGCTGCAGGGGTAGACGTTCCCTTCATCCTCGTTACCCCACTGGGGAGCCGTGTGGAGTATAGGGGGAAACTGAGGCACACAGGGGCGACATAAAATACATTACAAAAAATTCCCACTTGGTCATATTTTCACCCCCCTCCCAGCTGTATGCGCCCCTCCCTCTGAGAGGGGAACAGAGCCCCTAGCACAGGGCAGGGGGCTAGTGGAATGCAGGGGCTGGGAGCCAGGACTCCTGGGTTCTCTCCCCGGCTCGGGGAGGGGAGTGGGGGCTGGAGCAGGGGGATGTGGGGGGCTGGGAGCCAGGACTCCTGGGTTCTCTCCCCGGCTCCGGGCAGCCCTGATACTCCTCTCTCTCTCCCTCCCTCCCTCCCGCCCCAGGTGTGTGAGCTTGATATCATCTTCAACTTCGAGAAGGCCTATTTCATCCTGGACGAGTTCCTCATGGGCGGGGAGATCCAAGACACCTCCAAGAAGAGCGTGCTAAAAGCCATCGAGCAGGCTGACCTGCTGCAGGAGGTAGGGAGGGCCGGGGGGGGTGGGCCGC
>NW_020672838.1:0-4068 GCF_002925995.2 Terrapene triunguis | reverse complement strand
TTTGGGAGACAAGCAAGTGATTTAAGAAAAGAGAGTGAGAAGTTAACTCTGTAGTTGCTAGAGGGAATCAAGCAGTGAAACTTGGTAGGAATGTCTGTAAGTAATTCAGGCAGGAGGTTATTTAAGTGGAATTATTCGACTATGAATACGTTAGTCTAATTTGCTGAAGAACACTCCTGCTGTATACAATCTGTGTTTTATAAGTTTGAGATGAATTGGTATTGTTTTAAAGTTGCAAAACTGAGAATACTTTTGCCAGACACAGGAAACTAGTGTTGTTTAAGGTATTTAGCATTTAATCCTTAAGGTGACTTAACGCTTTACAAGATTTAAAATGTTTTAACTAAAGACCAAAGGTTGTGGCTGCAGCAGGGTAGTCAAAGCCAGGAAAATAAAAGATTTAAATTTGTTTTTGGGTAACAAAATAGCAGATAAAAGATCTGGTAAAGAGAGAGAAGGCATTTAAGGTTTAAAAAGGGAAAGCTATTAGACACCAGAGGTTGTACAGAGTGAAATCCTGAGAAGTGAGTGTGCTTGTCCTGGTTTGTTGCTTCAAAGCTTTGCACAGAAATTATGTTCACAGAATGAGTTAACTGAGAGGAAAATACAGCTGGCCTCAGTCCAAGGACATTGTTCATAGCCAAGACTTTGCTGACAACCAAGAAAAAGGGGGGGCCTGAATGTGCCCAAGCAAGTGAGATCTGCAAAATACTGCAAGGCATAATGAGGACAACAGAAGGGTTAAAAGGCAGTTTTCCTGGATAGTATTGGCTCAAGGATTTAAAAATTCCCCCACTCTGTTTGGGCTTTGGCCAGAGACTTGGAGGAGTGGGATAATTCAGACAAAGCCCTCTTGCTGTAATATGTAGATGACTTGCTAATTGCTGCTGTGGATCTAATCCCTTGTCTCAGAGCTATCTGCCAAGTTCCCATCCCCAGCAACCTAAACGGCTTAGGGCATTCCTGGGCATGGCAGGTTTTTGGAGAATATGGATTCCAGAGTTTGGACTGTGGGCTAAACCTCTGTATAAATGTGTTAAGGGAGCGGAACATGACCCCTTTCACCAGTCCCCAGAAGCGGACAGGGCATTTCAGCTATTAGGTGCCTGGAAGCGTCCTGTGGCATACTTTTCTAAGCAACTGGATCAAGTTTCAAAGGGATGGCCAGCCTGTTTGAGGGCGGTCGCAGCTACTGCTCTAGTACTTGGGGAAGAGGAAAAGCTGACACTGGGAGGAACTGTGAAAGTGTATATGTTCCCCATATGGTTCGAGCCCTGCTGGACACTAAGGGTGGTCTTTGGCTCACACAGGCTCGGGTTGCTCGGTATCAGGTAAAGCTGTTAGAGAAACCTGAAGTCTCCCTGCAGATCTGTCCTTCCCTTAATCCAGCTACACTGCTACCAGAGACAGAAAAACAGGAACATGACTGTTTAGAAATCATAGATGTTCAGTATTCTAGCTGCCCAGATCAAAAAAAAAAATCAGCCACTCCCAAATGCTGACTTGGAATGGTACACAGATGGAAGTAGTACTGTTGTGGATGGGCAAAGGGGGGCTAGTTATGCTATTGTGTCTCTTCATGATACCGTGGAAGCTAAGAGTTTACCGGCAGGAACATCTGCCCAGCTTGCTGAACTAGTGGCCCTGACCCGTGCCCTTGAGATGGCAAAAGACAAACGGGTTAATATTTTTACTGATTCAAAGTATGCTTTTGGGGTATTGCATGCTCACGCCGGCTTTTAGAAGCAGTACAACTCCCCTCAGCAGTAGCAGTGGTACATTGCAAAGCCCATCAGAGGGAAGATCAAGATGTAATCAAGGGCAATGCCAGAGCAGACAGGGAAGCTAAGCGAGCTGCTATCCTGAAATCACCAACTGAGGAGAATGCCCAAATGCATGCCCTCATCCCATCAGTGGGTGAGCTTGCAGCCCCTCAGTACTCCCAAGAGGACAGAAACCTGGCTGACAGTCTCGGTCTCCAGGAAAAGGAGGGATGGCTTTATTCCACAGAGGGAAAAATCCTCCTGCCCAAGGGCCTGATTCAACCAGTGTTGCAGAAACTGCATCAAACCACACACGCAGGCAGAGAGGCTCTTATCCAGCTCATGAATAAATATTTTCTAACCTCTGGACTTAAACCACTAACATCACAGGTACAAGCTGAAGGTTTAATCTGCCAAAAGAATAACCCTCGACCAGGAGTAGCAGTGCCACCAGCCACCCTGGAACCTACCCCAGGCCCAGGATTGGTGTGGCAAATAGACTTTACTGAGTTTCCCAGGACTCAAGGGTACAGGTACCTTCTCGTCTTAGTGGATCGATTCAACGGGCGGCCTGAAGCCTTCTCATGTCGCAACAACACTGCCAAGACAGTGGCTCTTAAGTTTGTTAAGGAGATCATTCCTCGCTTCGGCCTTCCTCAGTGGATGGAATCTGACAATGGAACACACTTCACATCTCAAGTGGTTCAAAAGGTATCAAGTGCTCTGCAAATCCCCTGGAAACTCCACACATCCTGGCGACCACAAGCCAGTGGAGTAGTGGAACGCACAAATCAGACACTCAAGGTACACCTCTCAAAGGTCTGTCAGGAGGCCTCTCTTGAGTGGCCTGATGCCTTGCCCCTTGTGTTATTTTGCATTCGTGCTCTCCCTAAGGGCAGGATAGGGCTTAGTCCCTTCGAGATTATGTTTGGAAGAGCATGGCCTATGAATGGTACCCCAGTTCTGGCAGGGGAGTGGGAGATGGGGTATGGTTTCTTGTCTCAGTACATGTGCCCTCTGTCTGCTGTTCTTTCTTTTCTTCACAGGCACATCAAAGATTCACAGCCTCTTTCGTTGGATACTCCGGTCCACTCCCTGCAGCCTGGTGACTCCGTTCTCGTGCGGACCTGGAAGGACGAGCCTCTCCAAGAGAAGTGGAAGGGACCCCACACCGTCCTGCTTGTCACCCATACAGTGGCAAAGGTCGAAGGACACAAGAACTGGATTCATCACTCTCGACTGAAAGCAGTGCCCATTCCTGAACAGTGGACTGTCCAGCCTGCGAAGAAGACTGCTAACGACGATTTGGGACTTAAGCTGCTATTCAAAAGACAGCAAGGGTCACTGGGAATGCGTTGTGATCTCTCTGAACAGTCACAGCATACTCCCCACGAGAACCCTGAGCATTGGTTTTATTTTCTCACAGAAAGCCGACCTGGTCTATGTATTTGGTCTTGTTATTTTTTTGACTTGTTTAGTGTCAATAATTCTTGTTATCCTCTGGGTATTTGGGTTGTGGTAATTACAATATGGGTTTAGGTTTAGGGTCTCTCACAGCCTTTCTTTTTATCACAGAGGCAATTCTTCTGTTACCTACTGTTTTACCCACATCGCATGCAGGATGGGGAGCCATCCCTGCAAATATGGCTACCAATATCTATGAGGCCCTGAAAATTGCCTTTGGCCATGAGTTTTCTCTCTCCAACTGTTGAATATGTGCCCAGACTCCCCATCATTCAGCGGGATTGCCCTGGAGAGTAGTACCCCAAAATTGGTCAGACTATTGTCAGAGGTGGATGGTTACTAGCAGTAGCACCTCTGACAATTTAAGTTTGCCAATGATACCCTGGCCATAGGTAGAAAAGCATAAGTTCTGAGCTGTACCAGCTTTGACTGCTGGCTTTGCAGAACCGTCAGGCCCTAGATTATGTGTTAGCCTCATGAGGCGGGGTCTGTGCCCTTATTGGAGAAGAGTGTTGTACCTCCCATACCCCAGAAGTTCCCTTATACCCTCTTATTGATAATCCTGATTGCATGGAGCTTAATCACATTTTGTCTTTAGAGTATGAGAAAACTCTAACAAAGGTTTGTTGAGTGTTCTCAAAGGGGGGATTGTTGGGATCCACTAGGCATAGCTACCAGGTAACTCGGGAGAGCGGAAGGCCAAAGTGTCGATGAAACTCTTTTGCTTTGGGCCTATCTGAAACCCCCAGACTCCATCTTGTGAACTCTCATCTACTTCTGTGCTAACTGCTTACATGTTAAAGTAGAAATGTATTGGTCAGTGTTTCTAGCAGATGGCTGC
>NW_020672837.1:0-1990 GCF_002925995.2 Terrapene triunguis | reverse complement strand
GCTTTTTACAGATTCAGACTAACACGGCTACCCCTCTGATACTAGCTCAGGAATGAATCTCTCATGTTTCCTTTTCTCACGAGCCGATCTTCACAAAGGGAACGGTAATGCATCCTAGTGGCGTTTAAACAAAGAGTCCTTGAAAAAGTTGTCACTAGCGCAGCTCAGGAAGTATTTTCATATTTGTTGTATTTCTCACTAACTGATCTCTACCAAACCACTAGAGGAGCATCCTAGAAACTTTAGAAGCATGAATCCATGAGAAATTTCTCACTATCACAGATCACGAATATAAATAGCATTATCCATATTTCTCAGGAACTGATCTCTTATAAACCACTCGCAGAGCATCCTAATGGCTTTTAAAAGATGATTCCTTGCAAAAAATTTTCCTTAGCTCAGATCAGCAATGTATTTCTCATTTTCAGTATTCTCACAAATCCATCTCTTCCAAACTACAAGCAGACAATACTAATGTCTTTTGAAGCGTGATTCTTTGTGACATTTGTCCACAGCAGAGATGAGGACAGAATCTCTCATGTTTCCTTTTCACACAAAACGATCCCTACCAACAGACCAGTAGTGCCTCCTAGTGGTGTTTAAAAAAAGATTCCTTGAAAAAATGTGTCACTTGTGCAGCTCAGGAAGCATTTTCATATTTGTTGTATTTCTGACTAAGTGATCTCCACCAAGCCATGAGCAGAGCATTCTGATGTCTTTTGAACCATGAGTCCATGTGAAATTTTCACTGTCACAGAGCAGGAATATAATTCGCATTATCCATTTTTCTCAGGAACCGATCGCTTTCAAACCACTAACAGAGCATTCTTTTGGCTTTTAGAAGATGATTCCTTGCGAAATTTTTCCCTAACTCAGATTAGCAATGCATTTCGCATTTTCAGTATTCTCAGAAACGCATCTCTTCCAAACTACAAGCAAACAATACTAGTATCTTTTGAAGCGTGATTCCATGTGAAATTTGTACCTAGCCCACTTCGGGAATGAATCTCTCACGATCCTTTTTCTCAAGAACCGATTTCTACCCCTGACCAGTAGTGCATCCTCGTGGCAAAGATTCCTTGAAAAAAATGTCACTAGCACAATTCACAAAGGATTTTGCACATTTTCTTCATCTTTCTCAAGAACCCATCTCTTTGAAACCGGCAGGAGACATTCCTCCTAAGGAATGTTTTTAGACAAAGAGTCCTTGAGAAATTACTCCCTAGAACCGAGCAGGAATATATATCGGATTTTCGTATAGCTCACCAACCGATCTCGTCCAAATGAGAATTCTAGCATCCTAATCGCTCTTGAAGCAGTATTCCTTGAGAAATTGTCACTAGCACAGCTCAAGAAGGATTTTCACATTTTTTGTATTTCTCACTAACCCAACCCTAGCGAACCATGAGCAGAGCATCCTAATGTCTTTTAAAGCATGATTACATGAGTAATGTTTCAGTAGCACAGATCAGGAATTAATTTCTCTTTGTCCGTCTGTCTGACGACCCGATCGCTTTCAAACCGGCAGGAGACAATCCTAATGGCTTTTAGAAGAAGAGTCCCTGAGAAATTTAGTAGTACCACAGATCAGGACTGTATATCTCATTTTTCACGAACCGATCACTTCCAAACCATTAGCAATGCATCCCAATGGCCTTCAAAGCATGATTCCATGAGAAATTTGTCAGTAACGTAGCTCAAGAATCGAATTTTTCGAAACCATTTGCAGTGCGTCCTATGGTGTTTTCAAGAATGATTCCATGAAAGAGTAGTCACCAGCACAGATCAGGAACGATTATCTCACTTTTGGCTTGCTCACCAGACGATCTCTTTCAAAGCGGCAGGAGACATTCCTTATGGCTTTCAGACGAGTCCCTTGAGAAATTGCTCCCTAGAAAAGAGAAGGAATGAAGATCTGCTTTTCCTATTGCTCACCAACCGATCTCTGTCAAATGAGCATTATAGCATCCTAAGCGCTCTTGAAGCGTGG
>NW_020672836.1:0-1417 GCF_002925995.2 Terrapene triunguis | reverse complement strand
TGTAATGACTTTAGTGCAGCAGTGTTTGGTTGTAAACACTGCAGAGAAATATCTGTTTTTTTTAATGCAACTGTTTTGTGTTCATTGTGGAGACAATTCTATAGGTCTTAAATGTCATTAAAGCATAATTTTCACAAAATTTTAATTATGGGCCTAATTTAAAAAGGAAGGCTTGAAGATCTAGGCTCCAGCTTAAATTGCTTTCCTAACAAAATGAGGTAAAATTACTTAAAGTAATTACTTAGATTAGATCTAAAGTATAATCAGTAACATAATTAAAGAAATGTGTTTGTTTATAAGTATTACTTTTAAGTTAACCATATCAATTTAAAAGGAGATTCACTAAAAGTATCCTATAGAATTAATTTTGTGGGTTCTGGTATCCTGCGTATACATAAACTTGATATCTTTTATTACTACATATTTTTTCTGATCTTTATCTCAGCAATGATGATTTATTTAGGACAGTAGAATTTATTTTCTTATATAAGCAGTACATAACAAAAAAGCTAAATCTAATTTATGAAATTATTTTTAACCAGTTCATCCTACTTGGCCCATTTTTCCTCAAATGATCTATTGTATGCGTTAATCTATTAGAGGAAGTAAATAATTTTATTTCTGTTAATTATCTTCCTTCCTATTGACAACATTTCTCTATTTTTGCAATGATTAGCCCTGGCCAATCCTGAAAAGACTCACGTACATGTTTAACTTTAATGTCTGTGAGATCACTCACATTGCATAAAGTTAAGCATGTACATAAATTATGCATGATCACAGCCCTACTGATAAAAAAACTGATTAAAATGACTTCAGTGACAAGGATTCCAAAATCAAAATCTTTTAGGAAGTGCTCTGATTTACTAACAGCATAAAATAGGAATTTGGGGCTACAGCCCCAAAATAACTCTTTCATCTTATTTCTAACATTGAACCAGAAGCCCATCAGTTTGGAATGTTCCGAGAAGATATGATGTTTGTCTCACGAATCACATCAGAAAAAATCCACAGGAAATAATACATAAATATTGAATGTGTGGGAAAAAAATTAGAAACTTGTAGTGACAAACAATATTAAGTTTGGAAGAAATGGAAATTACTCCTAATTCCTAAGGCAGATGATTAGACAGAGCACTTTCAGTTCTACAGCCTCAAGTAGAATGAAAGACTTTGATTGCCTGCCTGGCAAATCATTGTAATGTTATGAGGACACTAGGCTGGCCTACGAATACCCAGATTTTGTCATGGGAAACAGAAGCAAGAAGAAAGAAATGTCCTTGAGTTAGATATCACTTACTTGATCAAACTGGGGATCTTCTCCTCGTTGCAGAGATTTGGTCAGTGGCTTTTCCTAAAATTAAATATTGAAAAATATATATTATTTAAGAGACACCTTTTGAGATGTTCTAGCAAC
>NW_020672835.1:0-2863 GCF_002925995.2 Terrapene triunguis | reverse complement strand
AGGAGATCCTGCCCGAGAGGGGGAGGAGGGGCAGGCCGGTGCCGGGATGAAGATCCCGTAGGGCCAGGCAGGCCGGCCGGGAGGGGAGAAAGATCCCAGCAGGGTGGGAGGGGCGGGCGGCAGGCCAGGAAGGAAGGAAATCCCAGTGGGGGGGCAGTGAGGGGAAGGGGATCCTGCCCCGAGGTCCTATTGACAGTTCCAGGGGAAGTGAGCGGGCAGCAGGCCGGGGGGAGAGGACGATCCCGGCGGCTAGACGGTGCTGGGAAGAGGGGCATCCCGCTCGGGGAGGAGAGGAAGGAGATCCCGGCTGGGTGAGGCGGGCGGCGGGTCCGGGCCCGGAGGGGAAGAGGATCTCGCCCAGCGAGGTGTCTCTCAAGCGGCCCCTTCCCCGCTCCGCCCGCCCGCCCGCAGCGAGCTGTGCCGAGTGACAGGCGCTGGGGCGGCCGGGCAGCGCCCCGCTCCCTGTGAGCGGCCCCCGCGCTACCGGCGCCCCGGGGGGCTGGGCCGGTCGCTGCCCCTGGAGCCCGCGGGGGGCCGGAGCCCCAGTCCCCTGCCCGGTGCCCGGCCCGGCCGCTCACCCCGGTGCCGTTGTCGCACACCACCACCTTCCTGCCCAGCGCGTCCATGCTCTGCTCCGCGTGCGTCACCCGCAGCCGCCCGCCGTCTGCGCTCAGCGCTGACTGACACGCCGCCGCCTCCAATCAGCGGCCGGCTCGGCCCTGCCGCCTGCAGTTCCCGCTGCGGTCCGACCCCTTGCGGCGCCCCGTCTTCTGTCGGGTCCGCTCCCTTTGTGGTTGTCATGGCGGCGGCTCGTCCTGCAGGGTGCAGGGCCACTGACCGCGGCCCGGCACGGCGGGGTTGCTCTGGGCAGTCAGCGCCCCCGCGACATACAGAGAGCTCCTCCCCCCCATGGCACCCCCAGCCCCACGCCACCCCCGGACAGCTCCACCCCTGCCCCATGGGCACCACACCTCCCCCCACAGGCACTGCTCTGCCCCAACCCTCCCATACACCCAGCCCCCCCACGCCCCTCATAGACACCTCCCACCCCCCCACACACAGCTCCAATACTGCCCCCGCTATCCCCATAGATACCCCCACTGCCCCAGCCTGACACAACCCCTCCCCATGGACATCCCGCCGCTTGGGCACCCTGCACTGCTGGCACCCCCGCACCCCCATAGATACCCCCTCCCGCCACCTGACAACCCCCACCTCTGTCCCCCATGGTCACCCCTCTGCCTCAGCCTGACACAATCCCCATCCCCATGGACATGCCCTCTCTGGCCCACAGCTCCATAATCCCCCCACATACACTGGCCCAGAGCTCCACAACCCCGCCCCCCCAAAGAGCTCCCATAGATACACCCTCCTACTGCCCTAGAGTTCTACATCCCACCCTCATGGATTTCCTTCCATCCCACTGCCCTAGAGCAGTGGTCTCCAAAGTGGGGTCCGCGCACGGGGGTGTGCGGCAGGAGGAGGGTTGTTTGTTTTGTTTTCTTTTTTTGCTTCGGCGCGGCGGGGGTGCGTACTCAAAAAAATTTTACTGATAGGGTGCGCGATCAAAAAACTTTGGAGACCACTGCCCTAGAGGGCCAAAACCCATCCCCATGGAAATCCCCTACTGCCCCAGAGCTCCACAATGTCTCACCTCTGTGGACCTTCCCCCTACCCCCACTGCCTGAGAGCGCCTCATCCCCATGGACACCCCCTGCCCCAGAGTTCCACAACACACCCATATCCAAATATTCCCTCTACAACACTCCTCCCTCATGAACCAAATACCTAGGAGAAATGACTAGGTCCTCTGAGTTATTTAGGTATCTGCAAACCTAAAAGATCCACTTCTACTCATTTGAAAAATATGGAATGAAGTCATCAGGCATGTTCTAACAAGGAACTAGGTGAGGCAAGGCACTTTATGTATAATCAGAAATAGTTGGTGTTATCAGTGTATTAAATCCAGTCTTTAGTTGAGCTCAATACAGGCAAAGGGAGGGATAAATGATTATTTTACTGAACATGTTTCATTTTCTGATGCTTTACATATAATGAATTTACAATATCCTCTTAGAAATCTATAAATAGAATGTCCTTCCCTAACAGTTTTGTGCTTTTCTGCTTGGCAAACATTTTGCATTTTTCAGTGGGTTCCGAATAAAGAATGAAATAAACATGTTTTCTTACTTTGCTTCTTAACATCTGCTTTTCTTGCACACCCCAAATTCCCCTGGATTTCAATGACATTTTTGGATGGACAAGAAATGTGGTATCAGATCCTCATTTTTTCTCTTGTATCACTGGAAATGTCAGGCCAACATTGGAAGTAGTGAAAAGTGAAAGGCACATAAGCACAATTTGGGGGGTGGGTTTGGGGGGTCCTAACAAAATAGTGGCCATTGTGTTGTTCTTTCATGCCTTTAAAATATTAATTTTTTAAGTGCAATCTTGGGGAACGTTCAGATTTTTAAAAAAATCAGAAGTTGGGTCTAATACTTGACATACTAATTATGTCCAGATTTTGAGAATGATGAAGAAATAGGGAGTTATGTAGTAAGACGAGGAGGCTACTCAAGCAAAGATGGAATAATTCGATGTGATACAGCTATAATGGAAGGGCTGCATCCTGGTCATTTTGGAGCAGCAGCTTTGACTGGGCATGACCGTACATTTATTTATAAATGTATATATATGTATATTAATATATACTTTTAAAAAAATGTATGAAGTATTGGGATAAAAGTGGGGGCCTTAAAGTTAGAACTGTGCAAATAACTAATTTTTTGGTTTGCTAGCTGAACTGAAATTTGTTTAAAAAAAAAAAAGTTTCAGGTTGACTTGAAATGAAAGCTTTAGTATT
>NW_020672834.1:0-1197 GCF_002925995.2 Terrapene triunguis | reverse complement strand
AGCCACGTGGCACGCTCTGGCCGCCGCTGCCGGGACCGCCATGGCCCGAGCTGCTGCTGCTCGGGCCACCATGGGACCCCTGCACCACTCCCCGGCTGCCGCTTCCCGAGCAATCTGGGGAGCCCCGCGGCGTGCTCCAGCCGCCGCCGCCACCCGTGATGCCGGGCGACCCCAGCCCCGCTCCCCCGCCGCTGCTGCCCGAGTGCCATGGAGAGCCACACCGCCTGCCCCAGCCATCGCTGCCTGAAGCCCCTGGGGGTCTCCTGCACTGCGCCGCTGCCGCCTATGCAGCCACGGGACCCCCGCCACCTGCCCCGGCTGCCACCGCCCGAGCGGCCTGGGGCTTCCCACCCTGTGCTCCAGCCACCACTGCGCACAATGCCCGAGGAACTCCATGATGCGCTCCAATGGACAGGACCCTGGCCCGCCACCAGCCAGCTGCCACAGAGCCCAAGAGAATCGGCCATCCACCACCCGACACTCCAGCTGCCGAACGATCCCTACGCGGTTCACCAGCCGCTTCAGCCACCGGGGGACCCCCCAACCACTCTGCTACTGCCCCAACAGCCAGGGACCCCCTCCACGTTCCTGCTGTCCCAGCCAACAAGAGACCCCCACACCGCCCCGCAGCAGCTGCACCCGTCGAACACTCCCCCCCATACTCCCCAGTCACCACAGGAACTCTACGCTACCCCCCAGCCACCACGAGATGTCTCCCCCATTCTCTTGCGATCCCCGGACACGCCCCCTGCTCACCAGCAGCTCCAGCCGCCACGAGACGGCTCCCCTGTCCTCCAGCGGCTACCGGACACTCCCGCGGCCCTCCAGCAGTCCCCGCTGCTGCGAGTCGACTCCCCCGACCCCCAGCAGGATGCCCCTACTGGGGACACCGCCCCACCGCTGGGACCCCCACCCCACAGGGGACTAACGGCGACACCATCCACCTGACGTACCCCCTTGCCGCTGATGCGCTCATCTGCTTGCCGCCCCAACGTTTCCACCTCCTCGGGGGAGTCACCAGGCACCTGAAGAGGTGCCACGGCAAATCCATTGCCTTCAGCTGCGCCCTCTGCGACCTGCCCTTCGAATCCCAGAAGAGGGGCAAGGCACACCAGGCCAGCTGCAAGAGAGCCCGCGCAGCGGCAACTCCGGCTCTGGCCTCCTGCTCCCCGGCCCGCTGCTCCTGCACCGCAAGGA
>NW_020672833.1:0-1252 GCF_002925995.2 Terrapene triunguis | reverse complement strand
CACCGCTTTCCCCTCATCCACAGAGCCAGTTATCTCATCATAGAAGGTGTCACGGACTCACAGATCGTGCCCACTCTTGGCCCCGTGCGGTCCGTGGGGGGTGCCCCTTTTAGTGAGACAGCCCTTCTCGGGGGTCCACTCTCTCTCGGGGTCCGGCCCCTCCACCTCCTGGATCCGCACCTGTCTGAGCCTTAGCACATCTGTCTCTGCCGTGGGCCCCCTCAGGGAGTCCACTCGCTCTGGACTCCCGGGGCCTCCACCCCCGAAGGGGTTGATGCAACCCTGTTCTTGTTGGGATCCACTAGGCATAGCTACCAGGTAACTCGGGAGAGCGGAAGGCCAAAGTGTCGATGGAGCTCTTTTGCTTTGGGCCTATCTGAAACCCCCAGACTCCATCTTGTGAACTCTCATCCACTTCTGTGCTAACTGCTTACATGTTAAAGTAGAAATGTATTGGTCAGCGTTTCTAGCAAATGGCTGCAGTTTCACTCATACTAGCAGAAATAATAGAGATAAGGAGGGAACAGAGAGATAGTTAGTTTGCAGCTGTTTTCCCATATATCCCCAAGGTATTTATTGCAAAGGGTCAAGGAACGTACCGTGTTCTCCCTTCAAAATGACAAATGTATCCGCAACAGATGTCTCTTGTACCCCCCCTCCCCAAAATAATATGTATTCTGTGTAACCTGTTATCTATTGGTCAGCATAATGACGTAAAAAGGATGAGAACTGAGTTGTTTGTTACTGATTATAAAAAGGGCCTATGTCGTCCATGTAAGGTGTGTCTCTTCTGGCACGAGCCGAGGAGCGCCCTCTCAGCTGACTGACAAATAAAAAGGACCTGGTACCTGTCTTCTTGTCTCTCCGTGCCTCCTTGGTGTAATTAGGTAAGCTCCGGGGGGAAACGGGCCCTATTTGGCCAACATTCTCTAGACCGGAGTGACTCTCAGCCAGCATGAAACAGGAGGGTTTATTGAGAGTTGAACACAGCACAGGAAACTCTCTGACCCTCAGGCCTGGCCTCCCTCAGCCCAGCACATCCCAGTCTCTCTGCCTCCAGGTGGGCTCTGCCTGCTCCCCCTCTCCAGCCCCGAGCCCCCCTGCCCCAGCTGGGCATCTCAGATCACTGGCCCCAGGCCCCGCCTCTGTCCATTGTCTTCCCTCCAGGTAAACAGGGTCGTAAACCGGGGCCTCCGCTCCTGCTGCTCCCTCTGGCTGGAACCGGCTGGTTAGGTCACTGGGTCCTCACTCT
>NW_020672832.1:0-1662 GCF_002925995.2 Terrapene triunguis | reverse complement strand
CCCCCCCCCCCGCGCCCCTGCTGCCGGAGAACCCTGCTACAGCCCAGCTGCTGCTCCCCCCGCCGGGGGACTGCCTCCTCGGGTCCCAGCCACCTGGGAGATCAGCCGTCACCTAGCTTCTGCTCCTGATGCCAGGTAAGTGCCCAACTGAGCCCCAGCACCTACCCACATGAGGGGGCTCTCCCACAGCCCCCCCACCGCCCACACCACCGGGGGACTCCTGTGCGGCCCGGGGAACCCTGCCACGTGCTCCAGCCACTGCTGGCCGAGCCCCCGGGGGATCCCTGCCCCGCGCCCCAGCCGCTGCCCCATGTGCAGACTGGGGACCCCTGCCACGCGCCCCGGCCGCCGCTGCCTGAGGGACCTGGGGAGCCCCGTGGCGTGTTTCAGCCGCCCGGGGACCCCTGCCCCCGTGACATGCTTCGGCGGCCGCCGCCGCCTGAGGACTCCTGCCCCGCTCCCCGGCTGCCGCTGCCCGAGCGGCCCAGGCCGCCAGGGGACCCCTGCTCCGCTCCCCAGCTGCCACCGCCCGGGGAGCCCCGCAGCACGCTCCAGCCACGGCTGCCCGAGCCGCCGCCGGGGGACCCCTGCCCCACGCCCTGGCTGCTGCTCCTGAGACGCCTAATGGTCTCGGACACTATTCGTTGGTCTCGGGACATCTACACAGAGCACATCACCGGCCACGGCCAATACCGAGAGTGAGCGGGGAGATCTCTTAGAGGAGAGGAAAGTGATCAGGAACAGTCAGCATGGATTCACCAAGGGGAAGTCGTGCCTGACTAACCTAATTGCCTTCTATGATGAGATAACTGGCTCTGTGGATGAGGGGAAAGCAGTGGATGTGTTATTCCTTGACTTTAGCAAAGCTTTTTATATGGTCTCCCACAGTATCCTTGCTTTCAAGTTAAAGAAGTATGGGCTGGATGAATGGACTGTAAGGTGGATAGAAAGCTGGAGATCGTCAGGCTCAACGGGTAGTGATCAATGGCTCCATGTCTAGTTGGCAGCCGGTTTCAAGCGGAGTGCCCCAAGGGTCGGTCCTGGGGCTGGTTTTGTTTAATATTTTTATTAGTGATCTGGAGGATGGAGTTGACTGCACTCTCAGCAAGTTTGCCAATGACACTAAACTAGGAGGCATGGTAGATACACTAGAGGGTAGGGATCTGATACAGAGGGACCTAGACAAATTAGAGGACTGGGCCAAAAGAAACCTGATGAGGTTCAACAAGGACAAGTGCAGAGTCCTGCACTTAGGACGGAAGAATCCTATGCACTGCTACAGACTAGGGACCGAATGGCTAGGTAGCAGTTCTGCAGAAAAGGACCTAGGGGTCACAGTGGACAAGAAGCTGGATATGAGTCAACAGTGTGCTCTTGTTGCCAAGAAGGCTAACGGCATTTTGGGCTGTATAAGTAGGGGCATTGCCAGCAGATCGAGGGACGTGATCGTTCCCCTTTATTCGACATTGGTGAGGCCTCACCTGGAGTACTGTGTCCAGTTTTGGGCCCCACACTACAAGAAGGATGTGGAAAAATAGGAAAGAGTCCAGCGGAGGGCAACAAAAATGATTAGGGGTCTGGAGCGCATGACTTATGAGGAGAGGTTGAGGGAACGGGGATTGTTTAGTCTCCAGAAGAGAAGAATGAGGGGGGATTTGATAG
>NW_020672831.1:0-3674 GCF_002925995.2 Terrapene triunguis | reverse complement strand
CCCTGGAGGATTTCCGCTCCATCCCCATACACGTTAACAGACTTTTCTAGTAGCTGTACTGGCCGCGATTGCCAGGGCAAATTAATCATTAATCATTAAACACGCTTGCTTTTAAACCATGTGTAATATTTACAAAGGTACATTCACCAGAGGTCCCCTGTGTGCCCTCAGGGTCTGGGAGCACGCCTTGGGTGAGTTCGGGGGTTACTGGTTCCAGGTCCAGGGTGATAAACATATCCTGGCTGTTGGGGAAACCAGTTTCTCCGCTTCCTTGCTGCTGTGAGCTATCTACATTATCTCCATCCTCATCTTTCTCGTACCCCGAACCCGCTTCCCTGTGTGTTTCTCCAGTGAGGGAGTCATAGCACACGGTTGGGGTAATGGTGGCTGCACCCCCTAGAATGGCATGCAGCTCCACGTAGAAGCGGCATGTTTGCGGCTCTGCCCCGGACCTTCCGTTTGCCTCTCTGGCTTTGTGGTAGGCTTGCCTTAGCTCCTTAATTTTCACACGGCACTGCTGTGCGTCCCTGTTATGGCCTCTGTCCTTCATGGCCTTGGAGACCTTTTCTAATATTTTGCCATTTCATTTACTGCTACGGAGTTCAGCTAGCACTGATTCGTCTCCCCATATGGCGAGCAGATCCCGTACCTCCCGTTCGGTCCATGCTGGAGCTCTTTTGCAATCCTGGGACTCCATCACGGTTACCTGTGCTGATGAGCTCTGCGTGGTCACCTGTGCTCTCCACGCTGAGCAAACAGGAAATGAAATTCAAACGTTCGCGGGGCTTTTCCTGTCTACCTGGTCAGTGCATCTGAGTTGAGAGTGCTGTCCAGAGCGGTCACAATGAAGCACTGTGGGATAGCTCCTTCATGACTGGATCAAACAAAGCTAGGTATTCAACTAATTTTAAAAAGTTTCCATTACCTGGAGTGTATAATTTTTCATTTCTACTGCGGATGTGGAATGCTAAATTTTGCCCACCAAGAACTCTCACTAAAGCAATCAGATGCTCTAATATTTGTTGCCAATATGCTTCTTTTTCCTTGATCACACGTAAATTTTCTTCATCGATAGTTTTTCCTTTTTTCAATTGTAATTCAAGTTCTTTCCAATTTTGAAAACATTCCAAATCTTCTGTACTTCTTTCATGTGAAGAGAGAATTGAAGATATGTCTTTCCAGTCCTTTGAACAATTTTCAGTAAGTGATTGTAGCAAAGCGATGCTCACCGGTGTGGCACCTCCTGCTGGTTTTCTTGGGAATTAGCTCACTTCCAGCTTGGAGCTCATCTGCCACTGGCCCCATGTCCGTCCCGGACCCCGGTGCCCTTTACCTCAGGGTTCTGCCCCAGCAGTGCTCCCACACTCTGGGTCTCCCTTCCCAAGGGAACCCCCAAGCCTCTAAACACACCTTGCCTCAGTGGCTACTGACAGTCGTCATCTAGCCACCGCTCACTGGGGCAGACTGCAGTCTGTCATGGCCACTCATCATTGGCAAGGAGGTTGGACGAGCTGCCTCTGCCTATCTCTGGGCTGCACCTCCCAGCCCCAGTACCTGCCTTGGACCTTTACCAAGGCCTCAGCCTGGGGAGTTGCCAGGCTGGAGCTACCCAGCTCCTCTTGCCTTTCCCCAATACTGCTCTGCTCCCGGTACCCTGTGCTCCCAGGCAGCCAGGTCCTTCTCTCTCTACAGCTAAAGAGAGACTGCTCTTCAGCTCCTGGCCCCCAGCCCTCTTATAAGGGCCAGCTGGGCCCTGATTGAGCTGGTCACAGCTGTTGTCCGCCACTCCCTCAGCTGCTTTTCACTCTTTTTTCCCAGTTGCAGCCCTCTCCAGGGCTGTTTTTATCCCCTGTTCTGTGGGAGTGGAGCAGCCGCCCCACTACAGTGATGTATCAGTTGTTTGATTTCTAAACAACTTGCAGCAAAAGCAAAACACAGAGTCCTTCGACACTGAATATTGTAACCAGTTTCGGTGAATTTCTTCCCCATTAATGCGTTTCCTCTTGTAATGCTGAGCAGAGAATTTTCTTTTATTTCCATCCTTAGGGAAGGGAAATTCATGAACTTGTTCAGGTCCATGTTCCACGAGAATTTGCTGTATGCTGTCATCACATCTGGGCCATGAAGCTGGGTCCCCATCCTTTCTTCCTTCTACTTCATTTACTTCAATTTCTGCATGTGTCTCTGAAGGTGAATAAATTTTCTCCACTTCCATATCAGTCTGATGCTGGGAGCTGCCTTCATCTAGAAGTAAGTTTCCATCATCTGGAGTTTCCAAACTGCTTTCATGAGGATGTGAGCTAACCTCCTCTCCAAGTAAAATTCTTTCATCTGGATGCTGTGAACTGCTTCCATCTTTATTTGGATTAAAGAGAAGATATTTCAGGAATGATCCCTGCTGTTTTGCTTGGTCCTTTTCCTTCTCAGCCTTTCATTTCCAATACTCAACTCCTGAGGGCTTTCTTTTTCCTCTTTCTGCCATGGGGCATTTGACTATTGTTATGTACTGTGCTCCCAACTACAAGCATTATAGTGTTAAGGATGGCTGACATACCACATGGTTGGCGATTTAAACCACATTGCAGCCATCCCAACACGTCTTTTCACTGCTTAAAGGTTCAGTGATTAGTAACATACACTCACTTACCTATTAAAACAGTTACAGCATTTAAATGGAAACAAAATGACCTTTTTTGACATTATAACCCGACACTGGTTGTTTGGAAAGTAATCCCCTTCCTCACAGTTACTCGCTTGGAGTGTGATGTCATCACTTTTATAATCTATTAAGCATTAACGCTGTTACTTTTCTTTTATGAACCTTATTTATTACATGTGAACCAGTTATAACAAAGAAAAGTTCATAATTATACAGCCTGATAATAATGCTAAGCTTTAATAACGCTTAGGGTATGTCTACACTACGAGGGTAATTCGATTTTACTTAAATCGAATATGTGGAATCGATATTGCAAAGTCGAACGTGTGTGTCCACACTAAGGACACAGTAAGGACAGTAATTCGACTTTGTGAGTCCACACTAACGGGGCGAGCGTCGATATTGGAAGCGGTGCACTGTGGGCAGCTATCCCACAGTTCCCGCAGTCCCCGCTGCCCATCGGAATTCTGGGTCGAGTCGCCAATGCCTTCTGGGTAAAAAAAATTTGTCGTCATCCGTCCGTCACTAACGCCCTCCCTCCCTCCATGAAAGCGCCGGCGGGAAATCAGTTCGCGCACTTTTCTGGTCAGTGACAGCGCGGACGCCACAGCACTGCGATCATGGATCACGCTGCGACCATCGCTGCACTTGTGGCCGTTCTCAACACCTCGCAGCTTATCATACACCTTTCCCTGAGGCAGATGCAGAGAAATCGGGCGAGGAGGCTACGGCACCGCCGTGAGAGCCTGAAGTCGGAGAGTGGCACAGAGCTGTCAGAAACCACGAGCCCCAGCGCCCAGGACATCACGGTGGCAATGGGGCATGTGGATTTTGTTGAACGGCGATTCTGGGCCCGGGAAACAAGCACGGACTGGTGGGACCGTATGGTGCTTCAGGTCTGGGATGAATCCCAGTGGCTGCGAAACTTTCGCATGCGGAAGGGGACTTTCCTCGAACTTTGTGAGTTGCTGTCCCCTGCCCTGAAGCGCAAGGACACCCGCATGCGAGCAGCCCT
>NW_020672830.1:0-2350 GCF_002925995.2 Terrapene triunguis | reverse complement strand
GAACATGTGTGCATTCAGATGCTTTTACACATGGAACGCTTCAGTTTACAGCAAGCTTTGAACAAAACAACATCACTTTTGCTTTAAAATGGATTCCACCATTAAATTGATATACAAAATAGATCAGGTTCCTTTTTTTAGCTACTCACATCAGTGTGCAAATCTCCTCATCTTAAAGTGCATCCACTCTACCCCAAGGCGTAATACAGTCTGATTGTGGCGATAGGTCAGCCCTTCTTTTTGGAGAAGCTCATCCATCCTCATGAGGCTGTCTACAAATAGCACAAACAGGGACTGGTAAAGTGACTCTGAAGAGCTCAGCCCATTTGCATACCAAGAAACTGAATGAAATGTGAACCACCCTGTGTGACTTGTACCATCCCTTCCTGGATGGTGAAAGACATTCAGGAGTGCCTGGAAGCCCTACTATCTCTTAACGTCATCTTTTAGAGAGAGAATTTTATCGGCCAGCCCAACACATGTTGTCAGGCCAGCACTCCAGAAGCCATGAGTGGAAACCACAGACTTTACTAATTACTGCTTGGGGGTCTAACTTCCTTCCCATTTGTGAATAACGTAATGAAAATGCAAGTGGATACACCTACTTACCATCTGTATAGTGGTCCTCCCCAAATCTGGACTTCGGATCTTGATAGGTAACAGACAGTACAAGTAGTGTTGATGGATGACCTGCTCTTGTCCATGGATAAGAGACATACATTCACACTCTTAGAGTATGTCTACACCCAGCCGCTAGTTCGGCGGCTGGCAATCGAAGTTCTGGGTTCGACTTATCGCGTCTTGTCTGGACGCGATAAGTCGAACCAGGAAGTGCTCGCCGTCGACTGCGGTACTCCAGCTAGACGAGAGGAGTACCGCGGAGTCGACGGGGGAGCCTGCCTGCCGCGTGTGGACCGAGGTAAGATCGAACTAAGGTACTTCGAACTTCCGCTACGTTATTCACGTAGCTGAAGTTGCGTACCTTAGTTCGATTTGGGGGGTGAGTGTAGACCAAGCCTCAGATCTCTCTGAAGCATTTGATAGAATGCTATTGCCTTGCCTTAGACTTACTGGGGAGTTGGTGCCAATCTTTCATACCAGGCCATTCCCAGAAAGAGCCCTAACTTGTGGAAGTTGCTTAGTTTTCCCTTTTCTTTGGGGGTGGGCGGGAAATCAGTATTATGCTGACTCCCCATTGAATACAGGGTCATATTAAGGTTTTGACCCTAATCTTCAAAGCTGTCTATGAAACTGGCCTAAGCTACCAGAGGACTGCATTTTCTTCACGACAGGGAATTCAAAGGAATTCATTAGGAGCGACAGAACTGTCAGTCACAAAAACTCGAGTGGAAGAGGGCAGATGACCCACAGCTATGGAATTCACTTTATAAGGCATAGGAATGCCCACCAAATCTCAGTGCTTCCAGAACAAACTGAAAAAATCACTCTTATGTTCAGCCTGCTTAAGCTGATTAGTCATAAAGAACTGTCAGAAATGGAGTTCAGATAAGCATGCAGAAATCCAGATGCTACCTGAGCTTTTCGGCTCCTCTATGGTATCAACCGTGAACACTCCCAACAGCCTTTCCAGCACACTAATATCCACTCTCTTTTTCTACTAATAGCCACTCTATTTAATCTACTCACAGGATCACGATTTGTTTTTGCTGCCTGCTCCTTTCTTAAGACCCGGCAAAATCCTTAAGAAAATCTGGCTTTGTGCCCCTGTCCACTCAACCTTTCCTTTTCTGTATTAACAGGCAATAGCATTGCTGGCCATATTTGCCATTTAGCATTCAGAAGTTTGAAATCTCCTGCCTACTAACCTTTTAGATTGAACCTTTGGAAAAGTTGGATTAATGGCCTTAAAGTTTCAGGCTAATTCTTATTTACTCATCTTGTTACTCATCTTGAATGATAAGAAGATAATGAAAAGGCCTCACTAGCTTGTGCTCCATAAGAAAAATGGTAGGAGATAGGTAGGGTTTCAAAATGGTCATTTCAAACCATTAGTGGCTTTATAATTTTAGGATTTAATTATTTTAATAACATCACTAAAATATTTGACATTTCTTTTGAGATTATATTCCAGGGACCGGTAGCCTAAAAATAACAAAATATTTTTGCTGAAGATGTTCCCTGTCCATTTGAAGCAAAGATTAAAATATGTCGGTAAATTAAGAGGCTTGAATCCAGGTATGAAACTCTTTTGGCACAGAGGTCCAGTGTTTTAACAATTTTGTTGATAGAATGCTACACACTAAGCAACTAATATACATGTGGTTTTCTCAGAATAAATCTCAAAGGACTGGGAATTACAAATGGGAAAAGACTGATAGAATTTTGGTTC
>NW_020672829.1:0-2038 GCF_002925995.2 Terrapene triunguis | reverse complement strand
TCCCTTGCTGCAGTTTAAGCCCATTGCTTCTTGTTCTATCCTTAGAGACTAAGGTGAACAAGTTTTCTCCCTCCTCCTTATGACACCCTTTTAGATACCTGAAAACTGCTATCATGTCCCCTCTCAGTCTTCTCTTTTCCAAACTAAACAAACCCAATTCTTTCAGTCTTCCTTCATAGGTCATGTTCTCAAGACCTTTAATCATTCTTGTTGCTCTTCTCTGGACCCTTTCCAATTTCTCCACATCTTTCTTGAAATGCGGTGCCCAAAACTGGACACAATACTCCAGCTGAGGCCTAACCAGAGCAGAGTAGAGCGGAAGAATGACTTCTCGTGTCTTGCTCACAACACACCTTTTAATACATCCCAGAATCATGTTTGCTTTTTTTGCAACAGCATCACACTGTTGACTCATATTTAGCTTGTGGTCCACTATAACCCCTAGATCCCTTTCTGCCGTACTCCTTCCTAGACAGTCTCTTCCCATTCTGTATGTGTGAAACTGATTTTTTCTTCCTAAGTGGAGCACTTTGCATTTGTCTTTGTTAAACTTCATCCTGTTTAACTCAGACCATTTCTCCAATTTGTCCAGATCATTTTGAATTATGACCCTGTCCTCCAAAGCAGTTGCAATCCCTCCCAGTTTGGTATCATCCGCAAACTTAATAAGCGTACTTTCTATGCCAATATCTAAGTCGTTAATGAAGATATTGAACAGAGCCGGTCCCAAAACAGACCCCTGCGGAACCCCACTCGTTATGCCTTTCCAGCAGGATTGGGAACCATTAATAACAACTCTCTGAGTACGGTTATCCAGCCAGTTATGCACCCACCTTATAGTAGCCCCATCTAAATTGTATTTGCCTAGTTTGTCGATAAGAATATCATGCGAGACCGTATCAAATGCCTTACTAAAGTCTAGGTATACCACATCCACAGCTTCTCCCTTATCCACAAGACTCGTTATCCTATCAAAGAAAGCTATCAGATTGGTTTGACACGATTTGTTCTTTACATAAGAGGCTCCTCCTCCTCTCTCTCCCTTCAGCTCCTGCTGCTTTCTGTTATTCCCTCTCACCTTTTCTCCTGCCTACCTGTTATGTCTCTCTTGCCTTCCTTCCTCCACCACAGCACTCCACCATCTCTGTGCAACTAGAGCAGAGATAATACATATGCACCAGCAGCAGACACAATTTTCTACACTCTGGGTCCTAGTGGCGCCCCCCCACAGTCTGTCACCTGAGGCGGCTGCCTCAGTTCGCCTCATGGTAAGGCCAGCCCTGCTTACAGCTACTTACTGCGGGGTCCACACTGCACTGGCTCGATGTGAGAAACTCTCTGGTCAACTCCCCTTACTCTTCTCGTTCTGGTGGAGTACTGGAGTCGACGGGAGAGCAATTGGTGGTTGATTTAGCGGGTCTTCAATAGACCTGCTAAATCAACTCCCGGTGGATCGATCACCACAGCGTCGATCCCACCAGTAGTGGAGACAAGCCCTGAGAAGAGGTTGGGAAATGATCCCAGAGGGTGGGCTAAAGAAGAGCTCAAGTAGGGAGAATGTGATTTTGGTTTGTTTGGACATTTATTATCCTTAATGGGGTGTGAACTTTGAGAGTGAGTCAGCAAGAGGCATGAGCCATGTGACTGCCTGGGAGAGGCAAAAAAAACCCAGAGGAGGGGAAACGAAGACAGGGAGTGTCTACAGTGGCACACTGTGTGTGTGTGTGTGTGTGCGCGCGCACGTGGGGGGTGGGCTACAGGACATGCATGTCCTGTGACATTCTGCCTAATCCAGGTATTGTACACATTAATTTACGAGTGAATTGAGTGTTAGAATGAGTGGATTGTTATCCTTGTACACTCTAGTCATTTGTTGATTCACAGAATAGGGAGTGTCAGTAGTAGCAACACTAACTTTACTGTGGCTGGACTTGGACCTAATGGGACACATGCTCTGTGGGTGAGAGTAACTTTGTCTCTCTATATTTTTGTTTTTTTGTGAGATTGCGAACAGGGGTGACAGTGGTTTTTAAGAAAT
>NW_020672828.1:0-1864 GCF_002925995.2 Terrapene triunguis | reverse complement strand
GACACAGCCTGAGAGCAAGGAGCCCAGGAGCTGGCATGGAGAGTGTGCATGGGAACCCCCCACCTGAGGAGTGGGGGAGTGTGGAGAGCACCCCGTGGGGAGCCTGCAATATTTGTGCAGGGAAGGGGGGCATGGTCCCAGGGACTGGGGAATCCAGGCCCACCCTTGCACCCTGGAGCATGGGCAGCAGCATCGGGGACCAGCGCTCCCTACAGCTGCCAGAACAGTGACACAGATGGAGCCCCACCTCGGCCAGCTCCCCCATCTGGAGAGGGCCCCAGGAGAAGCAGCTGGGCCCAGCACACGCCATCCCCAGGGAGCAGAGGCCAGAGCTTACAGTCTCAAATGCCTCCGTAACCCTTCTGCCCATCTAGTTGGCAGCAACAAGGGCCGGGTTCTGTATCTAGGGGTTCCGTTTCAATAACACAATGCAAAACCGGCTCGAGCCCCCACCCAGTGACCTGGGACAATTACATACCACCCCCCTGGGTACCTCTAAGAGGCAATACTTCCTCTCTCGCAAGCACGGAGTCTGAGTGTAGCAGAAAATGTTTAATAACATGAGGTAAACGACATCAGCATAAAATTGGAAAAACACCACAAACAGGATTCATAACACAAACCATGAGCAAAACCCACCCCAGCAAATTGGGCTGTGTCCTTTCCCTTTGGTTCTTGAATCCAGCAACCCAAAAATCACCCAGAGTCCCCAAAGTCCAACACCCCCAAAGTCTCTTGGGTCCAGCAACCCCCAAAGTCCCAAAAGTCCAACAACCCCCAAAGTCTCTGTCCCTGGTCAGTGCAGCCCCAGAGTAAAAAGGGGGGGGGGCATGCAGGGTGTTAAGGGGCACCTTACGTGATCCAAGGCTGGCCAGCCATCTGTTTCTCCGTGGGGGTTCCGCCGCAGTCTTTACCACGAGCCAGTCCACTTTCCTGCCATCCCACAAACTGCTCCGCTCTACAAGCCGCTCCGCTCCGCTCCGCTCACCGACCTGTGAGCCGTTCCAGCCGTCCCCGCAAACAGCTCCGCTCGCCGTTCCTTGGGCCACTCCAACCAGCCCCGCAAGGCTCCACGCCGCTCGCTGCTCCTCCAGTTGTCCCCACAAATTGTTTCGTCAGCTGCTGAGCAATATAGCTTCAGGCTCCCCCACTAGTTAACACAGCACTCAGTGATCTCAGCTCTTAATAACATCAGCTCTTTTGTGATTTCAGCTCTCAGCAATTTCAGCTCATAGTATAGTAGGGGAGCCCCAGTGCTGGTGCACCATTGGCCCAAAGTGAATTCAGCTCAGCAGCCTGTAACTAGACTCCTACAGGAATCAAAGTTAGCTCTAACATTCAACAGTGGAGAGAGGAGGTGGTGCAATTGGTGTTTCAAACACTCAGTGGAGGGTCCATACCATCAGGTACAAATACCTGTCCCCATCCTCTCTCAATTCACTGGGTTTTGTAACCCATGCCCCTTGTCAAGCAAGTGCTACTTAGGTAATGGTGAAGGACTCACTCAGTCCTTCTGTCATACAACAGTTCCACTGGCCTTGATTCACAGAATCAGGGTAACAAAACTTTATTCTTCCTGCCCCAATAATAGAGAAACTGGGGATCCCACACCAGCCAAAGTAACCACTTTCAGTTGCTGTGTTTCATGCCAGGCGAGTGGGTGTGCCTATGCAAACAAGATCAGCCCCTGGAGTTCTTTTCCACACTCGCCATAATTCACCACCAGATGTCAGGGTAGAGCTCATCCTGACTCTGCTTACACCTCAGTGTGGGTCCACTCAGCCGGCGCTAACAGCTCCTCCTCTCCCTGCGCGGGGTCCAGCCCTTCCTCCTCGTACTCCGTCAGGTAGTCAGATTCCTCACC
>NW_020672827.1:0-9283 GCF_002925995.2 Terrapene triunguis | reverse complement strand
CAGGAAAGTTCCCCACAATAGCGGGACCATTCCCCCGCTTACATAATTGGCGTCACGAACAGGATCCTATCCACAGGGTCCATCCCATTGGTTTTCTGGTTAAGTTCTAGTAGCACGGTCCGGGCCTGGTTGAGCACCCTACCATGGCTGGAATTGAAGAACTACGAACCCAGTTTGCTGAACTTCAGCGCAGATTATCAGACCAAGCGGAGGCATTACAGCAAGCTAGAACTGAACAGAGAGAAGCCTTATCGCTGGCCAAGGCAGTAATAGACCAACAGACAGCAGAAGCTAAGAAACCCCCTACTATTTATGTCCCACGGGAGCGGAAGGTCACGGAGTTTGGTGGCTTCCCGACTAGACCAGGAGACATTACAGTAGAGGAGTGAGTCAAGTCTGTGAAGGCGGCTCTGCGTGTGCTAAGAGTACCTGAAGAAGTTCATGTGGACTTCATAGAGGAACACCTTAAGGGCCAGGCCAAGGCCACAGTAAAGTTCATGGCAGTGGCAGACAAGAAAGATGTGGAAAAGGTATTTGAACTCCTCCTAAAAGTGTATGGAGACAAGGTACCTATTGGAACCCGACTAAAGGAGTTTTTTGAGAGAAAGCAGGAGCCTGGTGAAACTGTCCGGGCATACGCATATGACCTCCAGGAGAGAATGAGCAAAGTGAAGCGGCAAGACCCTCAGCGAGTTCCAGACACAGATACGGTTCTGAAAGAGCAGTTGGTGCTGGGGCTCCGTGATGACTCCCTCCGACGTGAAATGAAAAGGAGGTTTAAAGAAGAGCCCAGTAAGAAGTTCCATGAATTCATGCAGGCTGCCATTATGTGGTCAGAAGAAGAGGAAGTTCCTGTGGCAGAGGCGGCCAAGCCTAACCTCCATACAGACTCATAGACTCATAGACTTTAAGGTCAGAAGGGACCAATATGGTCATCTAGTCTGACCTCCCGCATGATGCAGGCCACAAAAGCTGACCCCCCCACTTTCCCTTAACTCGTGATCTAAAGACTTCAAGTTGCAGAGAATCTTCCAGCTTGCGACCCCTGCCCTATGCTGCGGAGGAAGGCGAAAAACCTCCAGGGCCACTGTCAATCTACCCTGGAGGAAAATTCCTTCTCGACCCCAAATATGGCGATCAGCAGAACCCCGAGCATACAGGCAAGATTCTCTAGCCAGACCCTCATTTTACCAGCGATGGCCGTTATTGCCTAATTGACTAAAATCACGTTATCCCATCAAACCATTCCCTCCATAAACTTATCTAGCCTAATCTTGAAGCCAGAGAGGTCTTTCGCCCCCCCCGTTTCCCTCGGAAGGCTGTTCCAAAATTTCACCCCTCTGACGGTTAGAAACCTTCGTCTAATTTCAAGCCTAAATTTCCCCACGGCCAGTTTATATCCATTCATTCTCGTGTCCACATTAGTACTGAGCTGAAATAATTCCTCTCCCTCCCTGGTATTTATCCCTTTGATATATTTAAAGAGAGCAATCATATCCCCCCTCAGCCTTCTTTTGGTTAGGCTAAACAAACCAAGCTCCTCGAGTCTCCTTTCATAGGAAAGGTTTTCCATTCCTCGGATCATCCTAGTGGCCCTTCTCTGTACCCGTTCCAGTTTCAGTTCATCCCTTTTAAACATAGGAGACCAGAACTGCACACAGTACTCCAAGTGAGGTCTCACCAGCGCCTTGTATAACGGAAGCAGCACCTCCCTGTCCCTACTAGAAATACCTCGCCTTATGCATCCCAAGATCGCATTAGCTTTTTTCACAGCCACGTCGCATTGCCGACTCATAGTCATCCTGCGATCAACCAGGACTCCGAGGTCCTTCTCCTCCTCCGTCACTTCTAACCTATGCGTCCCTAGCTTATAACTGAAATTCTTGTTAGTCATCCCTAAATGCATCACCTTACACTTCTCACTATTAAATCTCATCCTATTATTATTACTCCAATTTACAAGGTCATCCAAGTCTCCCTGCAGAATATCCCGATCCTTCTCCGAATTGGCAATACCTCCCAACTTTGTGTCATCCGCAAACTTTATCAGCCCACTTCTACATTCGGTTCCGAGGTCAGTAATGAATAGATTAAATAAAATCGGACCCAAAACCGAACCTTGAGGAACCCCACTGGTGACCTCCCTCCAATCTGACAGTTCACCTTTCAGTACCACCCGCTGCAGTCTCCCCTTTAACCAGTTCCTTATCCACCTCTGGATTTTCCTATCGATCCCCATCTTTTCCAATTTAACCAATAATTCCTCATGCGGTACCGTATCAAACGCTTTACTAAAATCGAGGTATATTAGATCCACCGCATTTCCTTTATCTAGAAGGTCTGTTACTTTCTCAAAGAAGGAGATCAGGTTGGTTTGGCACCACCTGCCTTTCGTAAACCCATGTTGTAATTTGTCCCAATTGCCATTCACCTCAAGGTCCTTAACTACTTTCTCCTTCAAAATTTTTTCCAAGACCTTGCATACTACAGAAGTTAAACTAACAGGCCTGTAGTTACCCGGGTCACTTTTTTTCCCCTTCTTGAAAATAGGAACCACATTAGCTACTCTCCAGTCCAACGGTACCACCCCCGAGTTTACAGATTCATTAAAAATTATCGCCAAGGGGCTTGCAATTTCTCGCGCCAGTTCCTTCAATATTCTAGGACGAAGATCATCCGGTCCGCCCGATTTAGTCCCGTTTAGCTGGTCAAGTTTGGCTTCCACCTCTGATACTGTAATGTCAATCCCCCCTCCTTTATTCCCCTCTGTCCTACTCCCTCTATTCCTAAACCCTTCATTAGCCTTATTAAAGACCGATGCAAAATATTCATTTAGATATTGTGCCATGCCTAGATTATTCTTAATTTCCACTCCATCTACATTCTTCAGCGGTCCCACTTCCTCTTTCTTTGTTTTCTTCCTATTTATATGGCTATAAAACCTCTTACTATTGGATTTAATTCCCTTCGCGAGGTCCAACTCTACACGGCTTTTGGCCTTTCTCACCGCATCCCTACATGCTCTAACCTCAATAAGGTAGGTTTCCTTGCTGATCCCTCCCTTCTTCCATTCTCTGTACGCTTTCTGTTTTTTCTTAATCGCCCCTTTGAGACGCCCGCTCATCCAGCTAGGTCTAAATCTCCTGCCCACTAACCGTTTTCCCTTTCTCGGGATACAAGCCTCGGACAGCTCGTGTAACTTCAGCTTGAAATAATCCCAGGCGTCATCTGCCTTTAGATCCCTAAGTATGTTAGCCCAATCCACTTCCCTAAGTAGTTGCCTTAATTTATTAAAGTTGGCCTTTTTGAAATCGTAAACCTTAGTCACAGTATTATTTCTGTTAATCCTTCCATTTAGTTTAAACCGAATTAGCTCATGGTCACTCGAGCCAAGGTTGTCCCCTACAACCATTTCCTCAACGAGGTCCTCACTACTCACCAGCACTAAATCTAAAATGGCATCCCCCCTCGTCGGTTCAGTTACTACTTGATGAAGGAATTCATCTGCTAGCACGTCTAAGAACATCTGAGCCCTATTATTGTTACTAGCATTTGTTCCCCAATCTATATCTGGGAAGTTAAAGTCCCCCATGATGACACAGTTCTTCTATAGGAAGTGGGAGCCTAGTGAATGCAGCTGCTGGGGAAAAGGCCCTGCCCCAAACAGAGCTAACATTGGAAAGCTTAAGTGAAGCTGTCCAAAAACTGGCGGTCCAACAGGGGGAGATGCTGAAAGTGATGACCGAGTTGATGAAAGAAAAAAATCCCATTAGTATGCCAAAGTATCCAAGGGCACCGGGATCCCGAAGAGCCCCACTGAAGGATGAGCTGGGAAGATACATTTGTTACACTTGTCAAAGGCCAGGACATACTAGCCGAGAATGTCCACTGAGAAGGAGAACAGAGTCCCAGGCACTCGAAACCAATGGGGCACCAGGAGCAAGTGGTCCATCTACAGTAGAAGGCCAAGCAGTGGCAGAAGGATTCCTAGGCCTGTCCTTCGTGGAAAATCCCTCTGCATACAGTGTTGAGAGGAACATGGGCAGTGCCAGCATATCTAGCGACTTCTGTAAGCGAGCATTTGGAGACTGTCTAACTGCTGAAGTATGTATAGCAGGGGTGAAGACCAGATGTTTGTTAGATACTGGCTCAGAAGTCACCACCATTACTGAGTCACGTTTTCAAAAATATCTGAAGGACAAGGACCTGACCATGCACAGCACACGGTTTGTACGTCTAACAGCTGTTAATGGACTGGCAATCCCAGTGGTGGGGTGCCTTGAAGCAGACATAGAGTATATGGGCCAGACACTGCCAGGAAAATGCATCTTCATCCTGAAAGACAAAGCCTCAAAAGGGAGCCATATAGGAGAAGGAGTCCCAGGGATTCTAGGGATGAACATCATTAGTGAGCTGAAGGAGCTACTCTTACCAGGAAAAGGGACCAGGAGGATGAACTGTCACGAGCACTCTACGAAGAATGCTGTGCTGAGTAAAGTACTGGCTCGAGAGGAGAGGCAGAGTCTTTCCCTGGGCCCCACAAGGCATATGGGAAATGTTAAAGTGGGCAGAGAACGGAAGACCATTATTCCTCCTTGGAGAGGGAAGATCCTTGACGAGCACTGCTGTGTACCAGGAAATGAGCTGCAGGTGACGAGGGAGAAGGGAGGACGAGTATCTTTCTTCAAGAAAGATGTGATGGGAGACTGCCAGTTCCAGTTCAAGCGGCACGCCAAGGGCTGATTCCTGCACATGTGGCTAACATAAGGGCGTTGCCAGAGAAGCATCAAGAAGTCTTTTCTAAGAATGAGGTGACCAATTATGATGACCAGGTCAAAGGCTGGGGGTTCTCGTCGGGTTTGCTGTGTCAGCTATCTGCAGAGCTGGGACCGCACACAGAGGGAACACACGCACGCAGCCGAGTGATATCATCACAGGAGAAAGCAGAGCACCACACCGGTAGCATCTCACAACACTGGTGACCCCGACGTGTTGGTTTCCATGTTTTCAATAGGTTTCCACCTTTGGCTCCCAAACATAACAAAGCATCATGAAAATATACCCTTAAAGTACTGTATTTAAAATTTATTTTGGTTTAATTTTATAGTTGGTTTAATTTTTTATGCTTTTCTTTTGTTATGTTATGTTAATGGGAAGCAGTGGTTGTTAAAGTTGTGCTTCTAAACAGTTAACAAGAGTAAAATTGGTATCACAAGCAAATTAACTCTAAAAAGCGTGGTAAAAATTCTGTTAACTCCTTTGCTGAAACAAATTGTTCAGCAAGGGAAAGCAATACACCTTCTCATGGAAGATTGTAAGCATTTATTTTAGCCGTTAAGCATTACATTTCATATAAAAATATTAGTAATGTACTTCAAATTAAAATGAATGTCTATACAACAACTGCAAAAGTATAGCTTGTGTTATAAAAGGCTCGGTCCCTATTACATTGTTCTTATTACATTGTAAACAAACTAAGTTAAACTGTGTATTAAGTTTTGTTAACAAAAAACAAACAAAAATCCTTTATTATGTTAACTAACTAGCTGTTTAAGTTGCATCCCACAGACCAAAGACACCAAAAAATATCACACCCTAAAGACACCAGATGATATCAGTATACAGTGAAGAAACCCCCAAGCATCAAGAACAGAAAAATGAAGTGCTTTATAAATAAGAGACTGGTTAAATACACCTCTACCATCTATGGACAATTAAGTTAACAATCAGCTAAAAAATACTAGCTGGACCAGGATAAGCCATCATTTAATTTCAATTTGATTACTATGTAAACACAACTGTATTATTGCTGTACTACTGTATTATTGTTGTACTGTTGTCTTATTGCTGTATTGTATTATTGCTGTACAACATTTACAATATGCATAACCTTGCTAAACTGTTTAACCAACACACAGGTAAAAATCAACAAACAAATGGCAGCAAACAACGTGAAGGCAAAGAAAAAACAAAGTGGTAAACAAACAAAAAGTTACATAGTAACTACAAATTGGGTAAACAAATGGCCTGTTAGTACCAGTCATAATTTGGGTCAGTGATACTGCATCCTAACTGAGGCACATGTTATTCAAAACAATCATGTTCAGTGTCTGGGTACCAATACTACATCCTGACACAGCGCTATTCGATACATTGGTTACTGTCCATTCAGTAGGTTATCTGGAAGACAGCATCCATAAGAAACAACTGGATCTACGTCAACTACTGGTGTATCGCAGATCCGTGCAATCAATGGAAGAGAGAAGCTAGCCACTTCTATTTCCTGCCCAGTGAAGCTAACCAGAGGGTGACAACCAGCAGTAAGGGTAACCTATAATATGAATGGACAGTACTGGGTAGTAACTAATTACAATATATTTATATATAAAGGCCTCAGTGGTAGTGTCACTACTCCAAATTTCTGTTTTACTTTGCATATACATAGCACTGTGGGACACACTATCACAATCCCTATCCCAATATTTCAAAACACTCAGCCTACTACTAATGATGAGACAGGTAATAACTAGAATTGCCCTAATAGGAGTGTGTTTCTATCTGTGTCACCAAAGTAAAAGGACCAAAGTACAACACTGGACTGGAAAAACATGGTTATGCTTGGATATAAGGTGGTGTCATCTGTACACATACATACTATACATATATGCCCATACACACTACAAATATATATGCCATATCCATATAATTCATATATATTAATTATTTGGGAGTGCCTCTAAGGCTCAATCATAATACTACATTCCTCAGTCATGGTCCCGGGCCTAACATTCCCAGGCCCACCATAAGGGACTAAAAAATAATTGGATAATAAAATCTGTCCCTCAGTCGTACGAGGGAATGTGCAGACTAAAGAGACAGATGGGGCATAAGTGTATGGATGGTACAATAAGGTAACCACTTAACAGTGTTTAGCCCACTGGGTTATCTTTAGTCCATGCATTATGCTTTTCCGGGACGATGGGTAAACATCCTCCCCTTCAAAAGACAAAAAGTGGGGGAATGTAGTAAGTAAAGGCCCTAAGGCCTGAACTAAAGTAATGGTCAAGACTTTGATAGCATAAAGCAAAGTTAAGCTGTGAGCAAGAGGCAGGCCCTGCTCACAGAAGCTGGCAAGGAAAGGGCTGATGTTGCATAAAAATATATCCACTTAGCATAGTTACAGTATAAACATGGTACCAAGACACACTATACCGAAACATTCCACAGATAACATGGAACAGGCCGACCCATCCCAATGACAGGGGCAAAAGGGTAGAATGATGGATAGATCGAACCAACATGTACAAGGTGAGAGGCGGCACCTTACTACGTAGGGAGGTTGTACCTTGCTACGTGAAGGGGTTGCACCTCAATACGTCAGGAGTGATGTGTAACTTGTTTGTACCCGTGTATAAGAATGTATCCCTGGGATGGTGTCTTTGTCCGGCCGAGGGGGCAGTGGAAAGTCCCGCCACTGAGCTGAGTCCATTGCCGAGCGGCACTTTCTAGCAGTATGCCCGGTAGACTAAGTAATCTACTGGGAACTGAAATTGTGTCAGGGTCGCAATAAACCTGGCCGAGGTGCCTTTGTACCTTACTAAGACTCTGTGGTTATTGGGGGTTCTCGTCGGGTTTGCTGTGTCAGCTATCTGCAGAGCTGGGACCGCACACAGAGGGAACACACGCACGCAGCCGAGTGATATCATCACAGGAGAAAGCAGAGCACCACACCGGTAGCATCTGAAGGTTGACAGGCTGAAGATAGCCTGGAAAGTTGCTCTCAGTACAACTAAAGACACAGCCCAAAGTAGGAAAAGGACTTATGTTAGCAAGTCCAGTGGGGCTCTCATCAGATCTGGTGACTGTGTACCAGTTCGTAGCCGTAGACGCCGGAGATGTAATAAAATACAGGACAAATGGAAGCCAAATCCCCCCACTGTGGTCACCCACAACAATCCCGAATTGCTAGTGTACGCTAACCAGCCTGAACAAGGAGGTCCTGGGATAGTAGTACATAGGGACCAGTTGAAACATTGCACTCTTAGTCCAGACAGGGACCATAGGAGGCGTAGATCAGTACACCCCGAGGAGGCTGAAACCAATTGGGAAATGGTTCTAGTCCCACAAACCGAATACAGAGGGGGACAGAGTGGGGCAAACCCAAACCCTAACAAGAATGGCCAGATCCTTCAAACTGACCCAGTATTACCCGAGGATAGGAAAATAGAAAATATGGGTAACGAACCGCCAGTCTTAAGAAGGTCCCAGAGGGCTAATAAGGGTATACTTCCTGTTAGACTTAAAGATAATTATGTTATTGGTTCTATGTAGTGTTTTAATGAATATTGTTATGTATGGTATTAAGAAGTAGATGTGGAATGTTAAATATGTTAAATGTTCTTTTGATAATTGCTAATGGGTTGTTGATATAAAATGACGTGGGTATATGTTGTTCCTATGGGGCCCGGATGTACCGGTGTGAATATTGTGGATGTGGCAGTATTTTAGCAAGGGGGAATGTAAGGGGACTGTTGCCCCCTTACTAACATTCAGTGGGGGTGTTTTGGCTGGCTAGCTCCCAGCACTAAAAGGCGAAGGATCAATGGCAAATCAGGAGCCTGAGACTGACAGTCCCCAGGAACAATGGGGAGAGGCCATTGCTCCAGATCAGCCTGATTGACAGGGCGGGCAGGCTAATCAGAGAGTCAGGAGGCCGGGGGGGTCCTTTCCTCCGTGTGAACTGGAATGGCCTGAGTCAGACTGAGTGGGGCCGAGCTAAGGAGAGAGCAGGGGCCCGAGCTAAGCTGCTGGAAGCAGAGCTGCAGCCCCAAAGCCAGAGCACAGCCCAGGGAGAGCAGAGCTGCCCTGGGAGCAGAGCTGCAGCCACCAGAGCCAGAGGGGCCAGACAAGCAGCCAGGAAGCAGGTCAGAGCTGGGAGCAGAGTCACAGAAGCAGCCTGCAGAGCCGACCTGTCCTGGGGGCAGAGCTGCAGCAACCAGAGCCAGAGAGGCCAGAGAAGCAGCCCAGGGAGCTGAAGGCAGAGCAGCAGCAGCAGCAGCCGTGCTGAGGCCGAGTGGAGCTGGAGCTGGAGCCGGGGCTGGAGCAGTCCGGAGCTGGGTGCGGTGAGCAGCTGGGGAGAGTGAGGGGGACCCTGGGCAGCAGGCCCAGCACAGGGAGACGCCTCAGCCAAGAGGCTCTGCAGGCCAGACTTGGGGGGATTGTAACCCTGTCAGGGCGGGGGCGACGCTGGGAAGAAGGGTCCTGCCACCTAGAGCCTGAGAGC
>NW_020672826.1:0-3890 GCF_002925995.2 Terrapene triunguis | reverse complement strand
GGAGGGAGCCTCATTCAGAATCTGACAAGAAGAGGAGCTTTAGGCACTTTTGATTTTACACCAGTGAGTTCCTGTTTGCCTGGAATATTGTTCATAAGAATAGAAGCTCCCTGTGCTCTGTTTTATTCAATTTCCTATCTGTTCAGGCAGTTTACACATCGAAAGTTTACAATCCTGAGAAACCAGCTATACTGAAGTTTAGACCGGACCTCTTTAGGGTCTGAAAATCATCCTTTTACCACTCCTGTCTTCATACCTTCTTCTGTGCTGCCCCCAATGTGGGAAGTCCCTCTTCATGTTCTAATCTCCACCAATCCCACAAAACCAGCCCACACTGAAAGAAATGAAGTGTTAGATTAGAATCTTTTTTTAAAAAAAACAACCAAACAAACAAACAAAAAACCCCTACCTTCTTTAGAAAGCAACAGAGGGTCCTGTGGCACCTTTGAGACTAACAGAAGTATTGGGAGCATAAGCTTTCGTGGGTAAGAACCTCACTTCTTCAGATGCAAGTAATGGAAATCCCTAGAGGCAGGTATAAATCAGTGTGGAGATAACGAGGTTAGTTCAATCAGGGAGGGTGAGGTGCTCTGCTAGCAGTTGAGGTGTGAACACCAAGGGAGGAGAAACTGCTTCTGTAGTTGGATAGCCATTCACAGTCTTTGTTTAATCCTGATCTGATGGTGTCAAATTTGCAAATGAACTGGAGCTCAGCAGTTTCTCTTTGGAGTCTGGTCCTGAAGTTTTTTTGCTGTAAGATGGCTACCTTAACATCTGCTATTGTGTGGCCAGGGAGGTTGAAGTGTTCTCCTACAGGTTTTTGTATATTGCCATTCCTGATATCTGACTTGTGTCCATTTATCCTCTTGCGTAGTGACTGTCCAGTTTGGCCAATGTACATAGCAGAGGGGCATTGCTGGCATATGATGGCATATATAACATTGGTGGACGTGCAGGTGAATGAGCCGGTGATGTTGTAGCTGATCTGGTTAGGTCCTGTGATGGTGTTGCTGGTGTAGATATGTGGGCAGAGTTGGCATCGAGGTTTGTTGCATGGGTTGGTTCCTGAGTTAGAGTTGTTATGGTGCGGTGCGTGGTTGCTGGTGAGAATATGCTTAAGGTTGGCAGGTTGTCTGTGGGCGAGGACTGGCCTGCCTCCCAAGGTCTGTGAAAGTGAGGGATCATTGTCCAGGATGGGTTGTAGATCACTGATGATGCGTTGGAGAGGTTTAAGCTGAGGACTGTAGGTGATGGCCAGTGGAGTTCTGTTGGTTTCTCTTCTGGGCCTGTCTTGTAGCAGGAGGCTTCTGGGTACACGTCTGGCTCTGTTGATTTGTTTCTTTATTTCCTTGTGTGGGTATCGTAGTTTTGCGAATGCTTGGTGAAGATCTTGTAGGTGTTGGTCTCTGTCTGAGGGGTTGGAGCAGATGCGATTGTACCTCAGTGCTTGGCTGTAGACGATGGATCGTGTGGTGTGACCGGGGTGGAAGCTGGAGGCATGAAGGTAGGCATAGCGGTCGGTGGGTTTTCGGTATAGGGTGGTGTTAATGTGGCCATCGCTTATTTGTACGGTGGTGTCTAGGAAGTGGACCTCCTGTGTAGATTGGTCCAGGCTGAGGTTGATGGTGGGGTGGAAGCTGTTGAAATCATGGTGGAATTCTTCCAGGGTCTCTTTCCCATGGGTCCAGATGATGAAGATGTCATCAATATAGCGTAGGTAGAGAAGGGGCACGAGTGGACGAGAGCTGAGGAAGCGTTGTTCCAGGTCAGCCATAAAAATGTTGGCATATTGTGGGGCCATGCGAGTGCCCATAGCGGTGCCACTGGTCTGGAGGTATATATTGTCACCAAATTTGAAATAATTGTGCGTGAGGATAAAGTCACAGAGCTCAGCAATAAGTTGTGCTGTGTCATCATCAGGGATACTGTTCCTGACAGCTTGTATTCCATCTGTGTGTGGGATATTTGTGTAGAGAGCCTCTACATCCATGGTGGCTAGGATGGTGTTTTCTGGGAGGTCACCAATGCATTGTAGTTTTCTCAGGAAATCTGTGGTGTCACGGAGATAGCTGGGAGTGCTGGTGGCGTAGGGTCTGAGTAGGGAGTCCACATATCCAGACAGTCCTTCAGTGAGAAGGCTACCCCTCTGATACTTGATACCTTCTTTAGGTTTCCTTCTGCACCCTTTATTCTCTTGTGTCTAGATTGCAAACTCCTTGAGGCAGAGACTGTTGTAATTTGTGTGTCTAGGTTAGCAGCCAACACATTATCAATGCATAAATAGTAATAATTAGCCAGATGCATTATTTTTCAATGAAAGAGTTTAACTGACGGTATGATACTATGTGTGATGATTTGTCATCACTCTACCCTTTGAGCTAATCATGTAAGTGCTCTGACTTCATGATCTGGCCCTGGGAGGCTTGTATATGTAGAGAAGCTAGCTTCGTGTCTAATGGCACGTGGAATCAGAGTCCAGCTGTGAGGTTTTGAGTGCCCTTAGCATCTTAAAGAATTGGGGCCTTGAAGAGAGTAGGGGATGACACTTTTCAGTATGTTATTGTCTAATTGGGGCTCTGTAAAATACTTTTTCCTGTGGTCTGTATATCCCTGTAAAGAAGGCCAGAGCTGGCACAAACACTATATGATTAAGATTAAGCAGCCTTTTTTGACAAAGAACCAGTTCTCCATCAAAGAATCCAGAGATCAGCTTCTCCATGCAGGTGAGGGGAAACATGTTCCCCAAGGCTGAAGGGGGGAGGAGGTGGCATCAGGGTGAAGGGGATTGGTCTGAATGGGAGACCCCCAATGCAGGACTATGTAGAAAGCATCTGTAGCTGGCAGTCCAGCTGTGGGCTCTGGTTGACAGTCTGACTTTCACTGTAGTTTGTCAGGCCAATATTTGCAGCCAGCAAATCAAATGTGATTCATCAACTGCAGACACATTGAGCGGGTGTCAGGGCCATTGCAGGAGGCTCAGGGTCAGAGGGATTTTAAGTGGCGGAATTATAAGGAGATGGAGGAGAGGGGAAATTACTTGCGGGAGAGGGAGAAAGGAGATGTTCTGTCAGTGAACTAAAGGAGGTTTACAGGCTGAGGCAGCTGTGAAAGGAGCAGTACTGGTTGTTTCACTCCCGACAGCACCTCTTTATGCTCAGACAGGCCCCCTCTTCAGTGATTTGTGCCTTGTGGGACAAATTCCCAGAATGCATTGCAACTGAACTGATTTAGGAAAACACTAGTGTGTTTATGGGGCTTCAATGCGTGGCTTCTCAAAATGGTTCAGCATGGCTCGTGTGGACAAACAGAGTCATTTGTCCTTTAACCAGTTGTATGTGACCAGGTAAAATACAAACAGCTCAATTCTCTATTGTAGGTCTAGCCAATGGTGTCACTTCAGTGCTGCTGCTCTTCTTTCCCCCAGTAGCTGAATTTCACTCCTGAGGCTGTTCTAACTTGAGCCAAAGGGACCCAAAATATGAAGAGGTACAAAGGTGGCTGAAGGCTACTCCAGTCTGTTCCTGTGCTGAGCACTGCTTGAGCCTCTGGCTTTAGTAGGGTTACTCCTGATTTACCTAGGTGTGAGTGAGATCAGAAGCAGGCCCAGTGTTTTTAAGAACAGCCACAGGGATGTGTAGCCTACGAGGGAAATTTGAGAATAGTCCTAAGAGAGGCTCTTTCTCACCTGTTTGTAAGAAAAGAATAAATATTTCTTTTTAAAAAATGTTAAGAGCAGTATCCCCTTTAACACGTCCGACACACACCATTTGTTTTTATATTTGAAACAAATGTACCACACCACTGGAAAGACATACGTGATATGAGAAATAGACGTGCACATATGGTATATTAACCTTTCAAACCAAATCTTACATAGTTTAGTTGAAAAA
>NW_020672825.1:0-1232 GCF_002925995.2 Terrapene triunguis | reverse complement strand
GATGGGTACCTGTGAATTCTGAGATGGACGTGTCTTCCCTGGGAATCCCCCGCAGGCAGCCGTGTCCCACACCTCTCTCACCCCAGCATCTGCAGCAGCATCCCACGCCGAGAGCCGACACAGGGGTGTGCACCGTTTATAATATAGCTGTGTGTAATCCCGGGGGGTCGCTCTGCCTCTAGGGTAGAAGCTGCAAATGAATGGAAACAGGCTGAAGACCAGAGACACTCTAGCCAATGTCTCTCTTTCAATGTTTGTGCTTCTGTGCTATTTATGCAGCTTTAGGAGTAAACAGTAATTAAGGGACCTTCCCAAAGGGAGATGAGAACTCCTGGGCTCTCCGCTGAGTCAGAGAGGAATTGGCTGCTCTGTGTATTTGTGTATTTTTAAAAGTAGTTGCTTAGTAAGAAAACTAGGGATAATGCCCAGCTCTCCATAGGGTCTGATACTTTGTAAAGACCCAGTATTAATGGGTAGATAATAGACAGAGATATCTGGAGAAAGGTGACTGAGGGGAGACACGAACACTTTCTGCAGGCACACGGGGAGATTAGTAATTCTCATCATACTGTGTAGCAACTTTCATTGAAGGATCTTCAAAATATCTACCAAAGGAAAGTGACTATGAACATATACCCATTATACTGATAGGTAAAATGAGGCAAAGGGAGACCTGACTTGGTGAAGGTCACACAGAGAATGACAGTCAGAACCCAGGAGTCCTGATTTCCCTGCTGTAACCACAGTCTCTCCGTTAGTAACTGAGCGCATGACAAGAAGGAAATGGATTCAGGGTGTAGCAGGGCTTGTTCGTTAGGTGGGTGTGACAGACTTGCCCAGGATGCAACCTGGAACGGGGGTACCGCTGAGCCCTCTGGCATACCAACCTGGGCTCCCTTTCACACTGTGCTGTCTGGGCTAACAGGGGTGTCTTTTCACAGCTGTTTTCTGTGTCTTCCCAACCCAGGGAATTTTCTCCTCCCCTCTTTCAGTTGGGTCATTAGCATTTCCACAGACAGCCATTGATTCAGTTGGACCTGCATCCTGTCTGAAAGACACAGAGTTAGTTTTCACAAGCACATCAGGAACAAAGTCCTGAAAAATCGGGAGCTGGATTGGAGTTCCCTCCGTCACCCCTCTCTATATCCCCGAGAGGTCAGTTGTGTGACTTTTCCCCTCTGGCACGTCAGTTACACAGTTCCCTCTCGAAGCCTGAGCCACAGGTTGGGTGC
>NW_020672824.1:0-6921 GCF_002925995.2 Terrapene triunguis | reverse complement strand
CACCCACCCGGGGAGTCTCCTTATGCCATGTAGCAATGGCTCCATGTTAGACACTCAAATCACAGCAACTAGTGAGGTTCCAATGTGGGACCTTTAGCACCAGCCTGGCCCACTGGATGCTGGATGAGGAACTCGGAGCTGGAAATAAGGAGTGGGCTCTTGTCCTGTCTCCAGGAGGCATCCACTGCAGGGAACCCAGCCAGCCCCACTCCCTAAGCTGTGTCATGCCCTGGCACAGTACCCTTACCTCCCCCACCCTGACTGTGTTCTTGAAGCCCAGGAGCCTACTGTCCTGGTGCCAGTCGTAGCACCACAGATCTTCTGCCTCATGTATGGTCAGCCCTGGAAGAGAGAGAGAGAGAGACACTTTGATCATTCTGGTTGCACTTTCTGTGTCCTTCCAATCCCATTAGTGGCTGCACAGTGGAGTGGAGAAGAACAGAGGCAGAGAGAGACTTGTCCTCCAGCTGGGGTCAGTCTGAGAGAAATTGTCTGGGGTCCCATTATCTATCCAACTGTGGTCACTCTCAGTCCCCTATCGGATTCCGTGTCCCAGCGGGTTCCTTACCCCTCTGTTGGAGCAGCAGCTGGTAGAGCCGGTAAGTCCCCTCCCTGGCCTGCTGGCTGATGTCCTTGTTTGGGTCACTGACAAACAGAGCCAGCTGTGCCACGTGGTGACCCATCGTAAGGAACTCTGCTGAGATCTAATGGAAGGGAGAGGAGAGGGGAGTCCATCAGCATTTTCCTGTCAGCAACCTGTCCCCCCGAGCCAGAAGGAGATGCTGGGGAAGAGGAGCCTGAGATAGACCCTTCATTTGCTCTGCTGACAAGGGAGACAGGACAGGAGCTGCTTTGGGAGGCCAAGCAGGGGCTGGAGCATGGTCCCCTTAAAGGCCCAGGGACAACACTTAACTAGGACAAGAAGAACTTGACTCAAGCCTATCTCATTCCTTGCTCTGACTCTGCCTCCCCATGAGGAACATTCCTAACCCACAGCCCCTGCAGCAGCAGATCCTACAGCCCGTTGGAGCCAGCCCGCCTATGCCTGGAGTCAGGAAGCTGGGGTCAGAGGTCACTTACGTCAAACCCAGGGAGGGTGACTGCATATCTGAGCAGGGCCGTGCTGCTCCTAATGGCCCTGGCTCTCTCCTGGGACACCCTGGACACGATCCAGAGGTTGACATGCTGTGGGGAAAGGAGGCAGGTCAGGATCAATGGGCAGGTGGTGCTTTGCAAATGAGCCCCACCCCGGAGCCCCAGGGGCCCGAGACATTATGCGCAGGGGGGAATAGCTGAGTCATTGATCAAGAAGGGGATTTCTTCCCCCAGGACGCAGCTTGTATCCTGCAGGTCACAACTTGTCAGGGTCTCTCTAGATTGGGACAAGGTTCGGTGTCGGGGCTGGTCCCATCCTCCCAGAACTCCTGATTCCTGAACAGTTCACCAGAAAGGAGACTGAACCCTGCCGTTCCCTGCTACTAAAATCCTTGGTGGGATGTAGGGAGTCACTGAGAGCACAATCCCCCCAGGAATTTCAGAGCATATCAGAGAGAAGGACTGATTCCCTAGGGTCCTCTTGTTTCTCTAGGAAGGAGTGTGTGCCTCTTCTCTAAGAACCATCTCTGGAATCTCATGGAGTGTGTGCGTTGGCGGGGGGTGGGGGAAGGGGGAGTTTCCGGACTCTCACTCCCCAAGACAACCAGGGGTCCTGTGGTTAGTGCTCAAGAGAACTAGGTAGAGCTCTGGCTTGAAGTCCCAGCTCCTTCCTCTGTCCCTCAAGAAAGCAGGACCTGACACTGCATTGCATTGACCTCCCCAACCAAGGACGTCCCACTAGGGACCCAGCTAGGAGGACAGAGTAGAAAATGGATCTTCCAGTCTCTCCTTACCAGTCCCCCAAAGAGTTAAGGTAAAATTGGTTCCCACCTCTCCTTATGGGGCTCACCTCCAAGATGTAGTGGAGCCTGTCTGCATCTGGGGACTCTGCCAGCAGGTTCCCCAGCATGGTATCCAGGATCTCTGGCATGACTTTGTGCAGAGCCTGCAAAGCATGGGTCAGAGTTAGGGAAACTGGGCCTACACCTGCCACAGGATGGGAAGAGGGGTCTCTGGGAAGCACTGGTGAGACTCCCAAACACATATCCTGGCCTCTCTCATTCACATTCCACTGCAGGCAATTAGCAAGAATTGATGACACCTGGATCTTTGGTCCATGAACTTAGCAGGTCTCTGCAGAGAGCCTTGTAGGCAGAAGAGTATGAAACAGCCAAGTTGCTATGGATGGAAGCTGGGCTGCTGAGCAAAACACGGCATATGGAAGAAGGAAAGAAAGAAATCCCCCAGGGAGAGGTAATCCTCTGGAGGGAAGGATCCAACCCTGCAGCTTGTTCTATCTCTGCCTACCTCACCCCTAAATCTGGAGCTCCAGCAGATCAAGGGAGCAGGGACCAAGGACCACTCTGGAAGACTAGGAGGATGGAGGAGGAGGATGTACCTGGATGTTGATGGTGTCCTTCTCTGTGCCCAGGGTGAAGACGGAGCGAAGGGCAGCTCGCAAGAGGTGGGTCTCTAGGTCTCGCTCAAGGGCAGGTTTCATGGTGCTGGCAAGAGAGAGGATCTGGTATTAGACTGCGCAGTACGGGGGTGGCACTGTCACCAACATGGACACGAAACCACAGGGATATAGGCACAGGCTGGCGAGAATGGAAATTGAGGCACTGAGCTAGGGAATGACAAGGCCAAGGTGTCACAGACAGACAGTGGCAGGACAGGAATAGCGCCTGTTCCCTGGAGCCTGCTGCCCCTCCTGTATCTGAGCCCGGGAGTGAGCCCCTCCCCAAGGCCCCTGTAATGTTATTGGACTGAAAAGAACAGCCGAGCCAGGAGAGAGTAAACCTTCCCACCCCTCCATCTCTGCCAGAGGAGCCACTCTAGGGAGGTGACCTGGGAGTGGGAGGGACAGTGACTCCCAGCCTTGGGCCTGAGTAGCACTGGGGTTACGGGAGCCAGCGGGGGTTGCGGGGAGAGGGGCTGTCTCGGTACCTGAGATTGCCCACTGCAATCAACGAGTTGGCGAGGATGGCACTGGATGGAGAGTCTTTAGGAAGCTCCTCAATGAGCTCCTGTGAGACGCGAAGGAGACAAAGGAGCGTGTGAGATTCAGGCACTACTGACACTTCCCAATCAGGAGATTACACAGCCAGTGCCCCACATGCTAGCAGGATCCCCCACTACCTCCTGCTCCTCCGATTTCTTCCAGCCCACCAAACTTGTCCCCCTTCCAGGATTCCTGCCCAGCTCAGTCCCAATCCCCTTCTTTCCTCCTCCGTCAAAACTGCCCCCATTCAGCACCATCCTGACTAGCAAGCTGGGACCATATGATTCCTTGTCCCCCAGCCCCACAATTCCCCCACTGCCCAATCTCAGAATTTCTCCCTTCTCTTCTCCCCAGCCTTCAGCCCCAGCAATCCCTGCCCTCTGCTGCCCCCTCCAACACCACCCAGCCCCCACCCATTATCCCAGCTATACCCCTGCCAATCCCATGTCTCTCTCCTCCCTCCAGCTGCCGTATGACATGTCGCACTCACCACAATCCTCTCCACCACAGCCGCCTTGCAGCAGTGCGGCTCCAGCGTGTCCTGCCCTCTCTCCTGTGCAGCGAGACACGCGGGGTAGATGGCCTGCAGGAACATGAGCTGCTGCCCCTCATCCTGTACCCACCAGGAGTGGGGTATAGCGAGACAGAACCTGTTAGCTAGGGACCTTCCTGCCCCATCCACACCAGCTCCAGGGCTCAGGCCTCAATGGGGGATTGTGGGGACCCCCTATTGTCCAAATCCCCCACGACTCCTACACAAGCAGGATCAGAAACTGGGACAGTGCCTGTGGCGGGAGGAGACCTCGGCTGTTGTGGGACAAACACCCCCATCTGGGGCTCCCATATCATGGATGTAAAAGGGCCCCATTGGTGTGGAGGATCATCAGGGACAAGACCCTCAGTAGGGGGTGGGGATGCTGGGAAGGGACAGGACAATCTTGGTTCCAGCCCAGCTGGGGAACATTTTGTACCTTTTCTCTGCACTGGAGCTGCTCTCTGATGACCTTGAGAGCAGCTTCATCTGTGGCCATGTCCACCCATTCCTCCTCCTCTGAATCCCTGGGGGTCCCTGCACCAGGGAGATAAGGTAACAGGGTGATGCCTGCTACCACTTGCAGGAAGGAAATGGGCGTGGTGGGGAGAGCAGGATTAAAGACCCCCCTTCCGACCTCAGGCACCCAGGGCAGATCGGACCCCACACTTCCCTCTCAGAGATGCCTTCAGCCCCCAACAGCTTTAGAAGCCCATAGCACAGAGCCCCCTCCCCCCTCCACTGTCCAGGATTCCATGGGAGGTGCCCACTCCCTCAGCCCCGGAGCATCAAGGACCAAAGTGGCAGCAGCTCTTGATGCCCCCACCCCCAGTTCCCCTTCCTGCAGGGGCAGCTGTGTGACTGCTGCTGGTGTCAGTGGGGTTCACGTGGCTCAGGCCAGACACCTGGGCTTGGGACTCCCCCCTCCCCCCACCATATCACTGGAAGAGTGTCTGGGACCAGGGTGTTCACATCCCTGTCCTCGCCCCTCCCTGAGCCCAACCTGGCTCCTCACCTGGAACAAAGCTGCAGCGTCCATCAGTGTCGCTGCTGCCAGAGTCCCAGGCACTGCTGCTGTCCCATGCTGAGCTGCTGGTGCTGGGACAGGGATCTTCCACCTCCTGGCCTGAGGGGGCTGGAAGGTCCTCATTGGCCGGACAGGGCAATGCCTCCTGCTGGGAATGAGGGCTGGGCTCCTGAGGCCGCTGCTGCCCACACAACAAGCCCCAGAGCCTCCCTGCCCGGCGCCCCTCCTGGGCTGGGTCCTGTCTGCGAAACCGCATCGTGAGCCAGCTCCATCTGGGCCTGGTCGGGGCCTCTCCCAGCGTGGTGCCTGCTCCAGGAGCTGGTTTTGTTCGCCAGAAGGCTGGGCACTTCCACCTTCTGGCCTGGATGGGAACTGCTTCCCCGCCAGCGGGGACGGAGAGGTTGCTCTGCCCCTTGGGAAGATGGCAGCTGCTTCCCTCAGGCTCTGGGGCCACCTGCAGAGCCTTCTTCCTGAATATCCTCAGGAGCCTGGCCATCCTGGAATGGAGAGGGGAGCAGGTGTGAATCTGGGGTCAAGGCAGCCTTTCACTCATGGGCCTTTTCGGTCCCTCTTCATCCCTGCTCCAACCAGACCAGCCCCTTCTTCCCCCACAGGAGTGCAGGGAGTGCAAGCTACACACACTGGCAGGAGTTCATTGCATGATCTGCTCCCAACGTTCCCCCTCGTAATCCCTGCTGCTGCAATATCCAGGAAGTCTCATCCTTTTAGAGCAATGGGGTCAGTCCCAAAGACCATCGGTTACTCTGGACAAGCAGCCACCTCCTGTCGTCCCAGGCCACACTCCCCCGCCCAGGCTAGAGAAGGAACAGAATCCAGGAGTCCGGACTTCTCCTGGGAAACCATTCCCCATGTCAAAGTCACAATGATCCTAGGCACAGGAAGACCCGGGCCCTCCTCATTCCCCATTGATTTCCATGCTCAGCAGCTCACAGGGTCTGGCCCAGCTCAGAGACTCTCAGTCTGGGGAACAGTGTCCCACAAGGGAAGGGCTGGAAGCCCCATTGCTGGAACCTTTCCAAACAGACTGGAGACAGCTCTGGAGAAGCCCCTGCCCAGTCTGAGAGTGAGGGGCTCTTGGGGGCTGTTTGCAAATGAAATCCCCCTTTGGAGATGTTCTCTCCCCCTGTTTCTGCCTCTCCCCAGACAGACAGGGGAAGCCACCGAGGAACCCTAATGCCACTCACTTGCTCTAGGTGATGGTATGACGGATGGCGGATGTTCAGGGTCAGCAGATGTCCCTCGCCCTCCTCCTCACTCTCCAAGCCTAAGGCGAGGGTGGTGACCTGAGGAGTTACCCTGCCCAGCCAGCAGGCAGGGTGATGACACTAGGGCGATCGACTGGCTGTGAAAACAAGAGTATCTTATTGCCAAGGGACGGAGAAAGTCAGCCATCAGCAGTGGGGTGCAAAACACTGCCCTAGTGCGGAGGTGACAGCACCTCCAGGATCCTGACATCCCAGCACTTTACACACCTTCCTGGAGCCTCCCAACCTCCCTGGGCTGTAGCGATGGGACTAGAACCCTACTGATGGCAAACAGGCCTCAGCTACTGGCTCAGGGTCACACCGAGTGTCAGAGCCATGGATGGACCCCTTCACTAACCACTGCTGCACACTCCCTCTCACAGCTGGCAATTGCAACCAATCCCTAATGTCCGTTCCCCCTGCCTTTGAGAGGGAGTGTCACTCCTGGTTCCATTGCTGCCTATTGATCTGTGGGACCAGGGCCGGCTTTAGGCCGATTCAGCCTATTCGGCTGAATCGGGCCCCGCGCCAAGAAGGCCCCAGAGCAGCTGTCCACCCCACCCGCAGCTCACTTCCTCCTCCTCCCCTCCCCTGAACACTCCGCCCCCTTGCTCCTCCCCCTCCCCTGCTTCCCGCGAATCAAATGTTCCTGGGAAGCCTGAAACCGGCAGGCAGGCAGGCAGCAGGTAAGCTGCGGGGGGGTGCGAGGAGGCGCAGCCCAGTCCGGCTCCCCAGGCCGAGCGGCTCCCTCTGGCGGCCGGCCCCAGCCAAGAGGCTCTGGCCCCAGCGGCTCCGGCCCAGCTTGACTCGGGCCCTGGGGCGCCGGCCCCGGTTCCGGCCGAGTGCGGCAGCCCCGGCCGAGCGGCTCCGGCCCAGCCCTTGCCCCGGCCGAGCACCCCCGGCCCTGGCGGCTCCGGCCCTGGCCCTAGCGACTGCAGCTCGGCTCGGGCCCTGGGGCACCGGCCCCGTCCCCGGCCAAGCGGCTCTGGCCCGGCCCCAG
>NW_020672823.1:0-1875 GCF_002925995.2 Terrapene triunguis | reverse complement strand
CTCCTAGTTCCAGCCCCTATCCTGTGCCAACGAGCGGTGTTAGCTCTGTCGGCAGGAGAAGCTCTCCTGCGGACATGGTGCTGTCCACACTAACACATTTGCTGGTAAAATGTTTGTCAGCCACGAAAAAACCACCCCCCTGACTGACATAAGCTTCACCAGCAAAAGTGGTAATGTAGACAAAGGCTAAGTTTCCCAAAGCTGAAGAAGAGCTTTGAGTAAGTTTGAAACCTCGTCTCTCTCAAGTTGTTCCAATAAAAGATGTTACCTCACCCACCTTATGGGTAAGTACTGACATTTGACTAGTGACCATGAGAAACCAGCTTATTCTATTACTGTCTATTCAGAATTCTCATGTTACTAGAATATTAAATTTTCTGGCTTCTCACCTGCCACTGTTGAACAGACCCATAAGCTACATAGTAATTTTGTCATTGTGGTGTTGGTGGGGGAATTCCTGACTTCAGCTCTGTTGAAGTATTTCTGAATATTTGCAATTGGCCTTCATTAAATAAGGCTGTATAGATGTCGTGGGCTTGGCATGCTGCCCTATTACTCTTATAAGTCTGCATATACCAGGGCTTCTGCTGCACTGGGTTGCTATTGACTAACCAATGTCTCCTCTGGAGGAATTGCCAACCCTGCAGCTCCTTAAAGGTCTTAAAATGATCATGGGGGCGGGGGGAGGAACTTGGGATGGGAATAGAGGACTCTTCTCTATCCCCTGCTTCCCCATCATTGATTTGACTCCAATTAGCAGGGCTGGATTGCCCAAGAGTATTGACTCTTCATATGTCAATGGAAGACATTTTAGTCTGGCTGCTCGATTCTTTGGGTAGCGTCAATTTCCAGTGATCATTCCTGTGAATATCTGGGATACATGGACCTTAAACACCACAGTAGTGCGGGGGTTCCTGTTCTATGTGGATCCATAATGGGGCATTATGAGCTATGTCTACGTACCACTTAAGAGGAAGAATGTATTACAATGCCTAATACAATCCTCCTTTGCTTGCAGGAAGGTATTGTTTTTCCATGGATATCAGAGCTCCATGTTTAAACGTGAGGTCTAATATGTTTTAGGTAAAGAGCATGAACAGGAAGGGATGGGGCCAGAGGGACATTGGCAGATCTTCCCCTTTGTTCTGATCTCTTGCTTCGTACAGCATCAAGAGATCAGGATTTATTTTGATCACTTGAGTCAGTAGCTGAGAGGACAAGCTTCCCTCTGCCTCAAATCAAAACAAAAAAAACTTAGATCCACAACCAGAACCGGGAAGAATTTCCAGCGTAGTGCAGTTTGTTTTGGATGATGGTGAGTAAATTGGGTTGAAATAGCAGGACCAGAGATTCGAGAACATTTCAATGAATGTCCTACACTGGCAAGCCCTGCTTGCAAATAGTGTCCTTCACATCAGATCCGTGAGCCAAATCCACAGCTGATACCAAAGGAGTGATGCTGATTTACACCAGCAAAGGCTCTGGTTCTGGAACTTCACAACTGGGATAGGAAGAAACCCTGAATGAGGCTGTCACAGAGAGTTTCTTGAAATTACCCCCACCCCAGGTACGAGGGCTGTAGCAAGAACTCCTCCCGAGCCTCTGAGTGTGGAAAAAAGAGCCTATTTTCTACGAAAGACCTGTAATTCTAGCCAGACCGAAACACAAGGCACCCAAGAATCTCCACATCCTTCTTGAGTAAAGAGGAACCGAAAGCAAACAAATAAGAAATTACTGGCAGAGCCCTGCAGAAACACCCTCCACCCACAGTAGCAATCTTGCTTCCTCCCATTGGAGATCTTGCCCAGTCATCTTTATCCATGACATTTAATATATATACATACACCAGTCAACTGAAATGTTCCTGCACCAAGG
>NW_020672822.1:0-1025 GCF_002925995.2 Terrapene triunguis | reverse complement strand
GCCAGCCGTCGAACTACCGCGGTAGTGTAGACAAGCCCTTAGAAAAATGTGGGACTCTGTCCCCTTTGGCTGTGGAGTGTGGAAGAGCTCAAGGGTTTTACACTTGCTGTAGGTTTCACTGTGCAGGCCTTCAGAAAGGCTCTAGGATGGGTAAAATATATGTACCTAACTGCCTCAGACACATCGTTATAGGATACTTCCAAATCTCAAACCACTATGGCTAGTGGTTACTTTCTTAATGTGGAATTGAAGTCTGTTTAAACATGAAACCTGGGCTTCCTGTTTGCCAGCTGTCTGTTACATAGAAAAGGGCCAGCATTTTGCTTTGAGACTACGTTCTGCTTGAGGGAGGTTCAAAGACAGCATTTTACCATTAGCTCAGCTTTCTGTAGGCTGGCAATGAAAGCTCTTACCAGCTAATCTGCACCAGGGTCTCTCAAACCTTCTTCTAGTATAGACCACATTTTTGAAGGAAACTGTCTCAATCCCATAGATCGCCTCCCATCTCATTCATAATTGTAGAATATCCTTCTGCCAACTACATCAATGACCTACCTAGGAAAGTAGCATTCAAGTGCATGTAGCTGTCTTCAGGGGACTTCAGCAGCTGGCTAAAAAGGAAAGCTAGCACTGAATGACCAGCCAACTCTCTAGGCCACCATATGCTGTATGGACCACTGGTGGCCCATGTAGAACCACTGAATCTATCCTAGTGCGAAAGCTGAGGGAACATAAAACATGTCCCAGATTGAAGATGCAGATCACAGCTTTTCACCCTTCACATACTATATTGCTCTAAACTCTACTGTCTGGCAGTTAATATACACAGTAGCAAAATAATGGCAACGTGGAATGAAGTCATGTTTTGAAACCAATCTGCAGAATAAGCTGTGTCCTAAGAGGACCTGTCTGGCATTTACACTCTGATTAAACTTAGCTTATGCTTCTTTTTCTGGGACTGATTTCACCCTGAGCCTGGGGGGGGGGGGGGGGGGGGGGGGGAGTTGGTTCTGTAGAGGGTTGAT
>NW_020672821.1:0-6681 GCF_002925995.2 Terrapene triunguis | reverse complement strand
ATACTAGTAGAATGGAAAGAGTGCTATTATCATATGATGACACTGTCATCTGTTTTTTTTCCCTAACACAGAACAGAAATATTTATTAAAATCTTCTGCCTTTTCTGCATCACTACTTATAATTCTACCATTTCCATCTAGTAATGGACCCATGCAATTTGCTACAAGACAAATGCCTGTTATATCCATTGAGGGAATTTTAATCACAGTAGCCCCACAATCAGCTCACCCTCACTCCACTTCGTACCATGGGGCTCTTCTATGGAGGTGTAAATCTGTTGGCTTCTATGGAGTCACACCAGATTTACAGCAGCATAACCAAGATCCAAATCTAGTTCATGAATGCATTTCATGGGCCTGATTCCCAGAAGGGCTGAGCACTTCAAAACTCCCGCTGCAGGTCATGGGAGCTGTGAGCTCTCAGCATCTCTGAGAGAACCAGACCCCCCCGCTATCTATGAGGCACTGAGACCACAACCCAGTAAAGCACTTGAGCAGGTGCTTAACTCTAAGCACATGTCAACCCACACAGTAATTGGGCGCTTAAAGTTGTTGGACAGCTGCTATCTTGGCCAATACACCATGGCCTGCACTGGGGCCCTCCAGAGCTAAAAGCAACAGCTGCTATAGATGGATCTAAATGGGTTACACATACATAAGAACCTTTGCTGGATGGGGTCTAAGAGCCAAAATTCTGCTGCAGCATGAACTGAGCTCAGGGTAAAACCCAGAAAGGATGCATGTGATCACAACATAAAATGGGATTATGTATCTCTGGCTTCCTGCTCCTATCCTCCCATCTCTCCCTCTCATCCTCCTTCTCTCCTTGAATTTCAGCTTGGCCTCACCATAGGAAGACCATATCCAGGATTCCCTCTGTGAGGAAGTAGCAGTGATCAGGCGTTGGAAGGGTAAGGCATTTCTCATCTGTGGAGTCCTAGAGATCTGATGGGTCTTTTGGAATCAGCCTGGATCTTCTCAGCTGCTTTACGTGGGCACATCGAGAGGAGAGGCCCCACCCTCAGTACGCAGGGCCATGCAGTGTTGCCAGCTCCCACAATTTCATTGCGGGTCTCGCAACATTGGATGTGTCTCTCCAAGTCCCAGCTCCTGGGTTCAAGCAAGAAAGTTTCTAGCCCTCATGATTGTAGAGAAAAGCTTAAAATCATGGCCTGACCATGACTCTAAAGGCTCAGAAGCCAGGAGGCAAATCAAACCAGTCCAACATTTTTTTTTTTTTTTAAATCTCATGATTTTTAAGCCAGTCTCAGGGGCCTGTCTTGTGATTTTTGAACATTGGGGTTGGCAGCAGAGTGAGCACTGCTTACGCCTGAGCCTGGAGAAACATCAGCAGAAGAATGCATAGGCGCCGACTCCGTGGGTGCTCCAGGGCTGGAGAACCCAGAGGAAGAAAATGGTGAGAGCTTAGCACCGACCGGCAGCCCACCTATTAACACCTTTTTCCCCCCCCCCAGCGCCTCCTGCCCACTGGCTGGCCCCACTGATCAGCGCCACCCCCTCCCTCCCAGCACCTACTTCCCGCCACAGATCAGCTGTTTTGCAGCATCTGGAGGCTCTGGAGAGGAGGAACGAAGGCACAGCTCATTCTGGGGAGGGGGTGGAACTGGGCGGTGAAGAGGCGGGGTGGGGGCGGGAAGAGGCAGGGCAGAGCAGGGGTGGGAAGACGCAGGGCGGGGGCATTGGGGGAAGGGGTGGCTAGCAAGGAACTTAGGATGAGTTTGTGCTCCCTAAGCACTGCTTGCTCAGCTCAAAGGGGGGCAGAGACTCTATCCCTTGGATGGAATCAATGCCAGGATACTCTGGTGCTGGGCACTTTGGGTAGGTAGGTCGATAGACCAGCCATGGAGCTGGGAATAGGCAGAATCTTTCCCTTACACTTGAAACTGTCTGGGGAGAGAGCAGCCCCGAGGAGGCAGAATGTGTAATAACAGCAGGAGCCTTTGGCCTGTAGTGACTCCGTGGAGACAGCGGCTCAGCATTTCGCTCAGCTCCAGAAGCCCGGGCTCACGCCAGCACAAAACCCACAAGGTCAGTGATTCAGTGATTCCCCAGCACAGTCCTGAGAACTGGGCGAGGAACAATGGTGATGCTGGTTGTATTTTGAAAAGCCCTCCCTGAAGGTGATGCTGGAGCCAAGACAGTGGGGTCTGGGGGCAGTGGGGTTGGACAGGGGGCCAGGAGATCTAGATTCCAGTCCTGACTCTGCGGCTGGCTCCTCCTCCTCTCTCGGCCTCTTTGCCCTCCAGCTCTTTGTCTATTTAGTGTAGGAGCTCTTTAGGGCAGGGACTCTCTCTCTCTCTCTGCACAGTGCCTGGCGCAGCAGGGCCCTGATTTCAGCTGGGGCCTTTATGTTACCACTGTAATGTCACTTACCATAAGAGTGCAGCCCCTTAATCCTAGGGCTGACCTGAGTAGCCCAGAATGCCTGGTTACAGATCAGTGCTTCTCACAGCAAGCTCAGCCTGCCCGTGTGCTCTACAGCCTCCAATGGCTCCTGGGCTGTTGGCTGGTGCAATGGACTGGCACTCAGGAAACCTGGGTGCTAGTGACAGCTCTGGGTGACTCTGTGCTTTGATTTCACCATTGGTAGAACAGGGATAATAATTAACCTGCCCCCCGTCTCCGTGCAGCATTTTGAGACTTACAAATGAAGAGCTAGGTACCATTATACCTCCTCAAGTTGAGACCCTCTAGTCTCAGAACCACCCCATGCATTAAGGAAATCCCAGATGGGGAAATGAGACCCGGAGAAACTTGGCCTGGGTCCCACAGCCCCTGTCTCCGCAGTCCCAGCAAAGGGCCATAACCACCATAAAATCCTTCCTCAGTCTGCCTAAGTACAAGCCAGTGTTGGCTTTGATCTACCGGCACATTCATTGATTCCCTGGCCAGAAGGGATCGGCTAGTCTGACCTCCTGTCTAACACAGGCCACAGGACTTCCCTGGATTAATTCCTGTTTGAGCTAGAGCAGAGTTTTTTGAAAACATCCCATCTTGATTTAAAAATTACCAGCGAATCTACCACAATGGTTAATTACCATCCTTTATTTCCAGTCTAGCTTCAATTTCCAGCCATTGGATCTTGTTAGACCTTTGTCTGTGACACTGAAGAGACCATTATCCCGTATTTGTTCCCTATGTAGACTGTGATCAAATCACCCTTTAACCTTCTCTTTGTTAAGTTAAATAAATCGAGCTCCTTAGTGAGGGTCCTGGTGGATTCTCCATCACTGGCAATTTTTAAATCAAGATGGATGTTGTTTTAAAAGCTCTCCTCTGGGAATTATTTAGGCCCTAATAATTATGGCAATTCCTTTGGACTGGGATTCCTACCAGTGATCTAGAGGCAGTTAGATATATACCCAGTCCCTACTCTCAGATACCTTCCAACTGCCCCCCTACCCCCAAAGGGTAAAATGAACTATGGGTGGCAAATTAGACACGAGTTTGTATTGTGATACAGCAGTAATTTAATGACCAGTGTCTGCGGACCACAGTTTGAGAACCTCTGATTTAGAGGAAGTTCTGTGGCTTGTGGTATACAAGAGGTCAGACATGCTTTTCTCTGCATCACATGGGCTAGAAACTTTATTTTTTAATGCAAACTGAGATTCTCACCTAATCATGGGACTCCTAGAGCTGGGGCTTGAAGAACAAGAACAAATATTTCACAGCTTGTAATAATACAATGAGAGTTTGCAACACTGTGTCTGATAGAAAACTGTAGCCATGAGTCATCTTTGGTATTTATAATAATATGAGACCCTTGATCAGTGCAGAACTGCTAAACTTCTCTCTATGATTAAGTTGGTGTTGAAATGTAGTAACAACATTTCTCAAATGACCACCAGACAGGTGGGCATTTTCATGCAGATGGACTCTATGTAGAGGCAAATGATCATGGAACAAGCCAGCCTAAGGGCGTGTCTGCACTTGGAACGCTACAGTGGCTTCTCCTGTCCGCATAGGTAGTTCAACCCCCGAGTGAAGTTGCTGGGTTGATTTACTTTTCTAGTATAGACCAGCTGATGTGCAGTTCCAAAGTGTAAAAACTCATTTGTGCTTCCCATGCATCCCAGCTCCTGACACATGGCTTAGATTCTTGTGAGCGCCAAGCGAGTATTTTCTAATGAACAGTTTATATGGTGAATTTCATCATTTTTCCCACCCTCACTTGCTCAGGTACCAACCACAATGTTTATCCAGGGTTTGAAATTATTGGTGCCTTTCAGCTTGAAACATAACTAACCAGCTTAGGCCCCAGGTCTTGGCTCTGCCCAGGAACCTCTTAGGGCTTGTTGGCAGGTTCTACACCAGCCCTGGTGGAGTCCGGTGCAGCCCGGGGGCTGCCAACTGGTAATGGTCCCCATGCCTCTGCTATGCTGGAGCTGGAGAGGAGGCTTCAGGAGCTAGCTACATTGGCCCTACACCCATGGCGGACTCCCTACCCCAGGGGACATGTGGTCAGTGTTGGTACAAAGGGAGTGATGTGGGTCAGAGGATCAGGCGTATTGTAAATATCACTCTTAAGTGTTCCGTTCTCTGTTCACTTTCACTGGCTGTTCCTCGTGCACAGAAACCCGATGGATGGAGGGCAGCTGTGCACAAACTTCATTGGTTGGTTGGGACCTGGCTGTACAAAACCTGACTGATGGGGTGGGGAGGGAGGCGAGTGCACGCAAGCCTGATTTTGAGAACCAGGGACATATAACCCCTTCTCTGGCCAGAGCTACTGTTCTGCTGGAGCATCTCGTGCAGCAGAGAAGAGCTCAAGTGCAGCTGCTGGATAAAATATTCACCGCCGGCAGCTGCACTTCTCCCCCCAATTTTCTCCCCCACTGGGACCTGCAGTTAAGCATGAACAACACATTGAAAATGAAACCCACAAAAGGAAGGAAATAAAAAGAACAGCCAGTTCCCATGACATGGCTCCAACTTCTCCAGCACAGTCACACTGTGTCATTACCACAGCTTCCGTACCCCACAAGCCCCCCAGAAAAACCAGCCTTTCATCAGCCGGGTGCTATCAGTGCTCCCGACACAACCAGCCACTGCATCAAACATCCACAACACTAGTGCTGCTGGGGCAGAACTGCTCTGGCGAGGGGAGAGCATTCCAGTTGCAGTGCGTGGTCTGTGTTGTGTGGGGACGTGTAGCTCAGCCTATGCTGGGCGCCTCACTAGCCCTTGCAGTCTGGGCTTGGCCTTCTGCATCAGCTCAGTGTTTTGGCTCAGACAGCCTCTGCGCTGAGCCTGAGTTTAACTTCCCCAGGCTGGACATAGAACACTTCTGAAGAGCTTCCTCGTTCTCGTTAATCGCCCCGTCTCGTCCCTGGGCTAGTTCTGGGCACAACGCTACGCCCGAATGTGTGAAAGTTCATCATATAGGGCCAGATCCTGAGTTGGTGTAAATGGGTGTGTTGACTCCAATGGAGCTTTGCCCATTTAACCAACTGGGGATCTGACCCCATTGACTCTAATGGAGCGATGCTGATTTACACCAGCTGGGGATCTGGCACATTGACTGACTGCTTCTTGAAGGTGACAGTTGCAGATTTGAGCTATAACCATAGCTGAGATACGGACCACACCTCACTGATAAGTAGCCACACTGTCATCTGGGTGAAGGTCTGTTTTTTTATTAAGATATGTTACTTATATTATTTATATATAAACTTATATATGTTATGTTACTTTCCAGAAAGTGTATTCCTGGGTTTAGGAGAGTATATAAGTGACCTAAGCTTTATATTTGTACTACCTTAGGATGAACAGTTACCAGGTTAATTAAAGACACCACAACACTGAAATCTCAGTCCATTTTGATAGTAAGCAACTGCTCAGTATGGGAATTATGTACTTTCCGTTGGGGCCAGGACTGAAATAGTTCTGGGCCCTCTGCACTGTGGTAAATGTCACCCATGAGGAATAAGTTACTTGGGGAAGCAAATGATTATGAGGCGCCGAGGCTGGGAGGTGTGGTGGGGCAGCAGGAAGTGTGAGCAAGACATGGTGGGAAGATAGCTCTTTCCTGTCTGCAATACTTTTGGCTGATATGATGTCATGTAACAAGATGTGTATCAGGTTGGCTTCCTGTATTATTTTTCTGAGATAAGGGATCTGCAAAGTTCAGAATCCTCAGAGCTCGTCCTCTCCTGACAGCCTCTGAGTCCCCATGGGAAGCTGAGGCGATGGGAATCTGTCCAGTGAGTGGAATGAAGTCAGTGGAATGAATTCATGGGTGGATTAGGAGAGTCCAGGATGGTTTAAGTTGATGTAACTTGCAATTACTTCTGGTCCCTCCAATACAAATGTTCCACCAAATGAGATGCTGTCCTGACAGTGAAACACCCTTAGATTCCCTGGGCTAGATTCTCTGGTGTGTCTGTGCCAAGAGGAATTGTTCATAGAGTCTCAGATTTTAAGGCCAAAAAGGATCATTCGATCATCAAGTCTCCTCTCCTGTGTAACACAGACCATAGAATTTCATCCAGTTACCCTGTTTTGAGCCCAATAAGGGAAGGTTGACTAAAGCATCTTCCAGAAAGGCAGCCAGTCTGGATTTGAAGACTCAGGAGCAGGAGAATTCCCCTCTTGATCTCCATTTTGATACGCTAAACAGGTTGAGCTCTTTGAGTCTCTCACTGTCAGCATTTTTTT
>NW_020672820.1:0-1582 GCF_002925995.2 Terrapene triunguis | reverse complement strand
CCACCCCCATCTTTGTCAGACCCATTGCACTAGAGGCTATGCCACTTGTGAGCTCCCTGGACAGCTTTGTTTCTTTCTTTTGAAATGGGGGAATGTATTTTACCATGCAGGAGGCTCTGGGTTCCCTCTTGAATTGAAGCAAATCAGGGTAATATTTAATTTGATTAATGAGACTTTTGTTCTATTTTTCTGTTTCAACATGTAGTGTTTGAATAATGTTAATCAGGACTGCTGCATTCATTTACTTGAAGGGCGTTTATTCTTTGTTTCTCTCTCTCAGAAAAGACGGAAGAACACCAATATAAGAAGACATCCCTAGGTAAGTCACAATGTGTAAATAGTACTGCAGAGAGCATAACATGGGCTTAGTTGTACTATCATACAGCAAAGCCTATAAGGAGACCATATCTGATGCAATGTTTGCTGTAGTAATTTTAATCTGCAATATGTATGTGACACTGATAGACCGGCCAACCTGTGTATGACCTACAACAATTTAACAGGAGGCATTAACAATTGTAATCAAGGCAATCTACTTGTATGTGAATTTCAAAAACATGTACTAGACCAGCAATCATCAACTCATTCATTTGTAGTAATAGAAATGAAAGATAGATGCTAAGTGTATTTGTGTTTACTTATGTCTTGTTGGAAGTTTAACTATGTAACCAGATTAGTTTTCATGTCTTAATTGCCTTAATTATGTATGTGACTGTGTCCAGTTAACCTTAAGATCAAAGATGTAACATACTGCAGGAAAACTAATAATATTAGCTAATATTATCTGTCTTCAGATTATCTATCTCTGTTATAATGAAGGACTGGTTAATTGCCTTATGAGAATGAGTATAAGTAGCTTACCTGTGTATGCCTAGGACACAGAAGATTAGCTTCAAAGCAAAGGTTCGCATTGCCTAGTCTTCCTGAGGGGGAGGCCCTATTGTGACAATTTCTGTGAGGAGGCTTGTCAGCCTGCTAGAAGAACTATAAAAGAGAAGCCTCTGACCTGATTCTGGAATCTCTAATCCGCTTAAACTTTGAACAGGGAAAGTATAAATTGTAAGACCAAGATCGTCCAAATTATTATTTGGAATACGCTGGAAAATGCATGGAAGGACTTGAACATACTTTACACCTGGACTGCCTATTGGAATATAATCCTTTAAATTGATTCCAGAAAGACTTTTACAAATCAGCAGCCTCACCATCTTTGCTATGAAACTGATCTAATGACTTTACACATATTTGTATGGATATTGATCTTTTAACCATTTGCAACTCTCCTTTCCTTTTTCTTTTATTATTAAACCTTTAGTTTTAGTTACTAAAGGATTGGCATCAGCGTGATTACTGGGTAAGATCTGAGACTCATATTGACCTGGGGATAAGGGTCCGCATCTTTGGGATTGGTGAACCTCAAGTTTTCAGTAACCCCTCACTATATTAGACTTGGTTGTCTAGATAGGAGCCAAGGGCTGGAATGCCCAAAGGGGACTGTGTTTATCTGCTTGTTAACCAGTGTGGTACTACAAAAGCTGTTTTGTTACCAGCTTGGTGAATCTAACTATAGAATAAACCACCA
>NW_020672819.1:0-3979 GCF_002925995.2 Terrapene triunguis | reverse complement strand
TGGAGAGTATAAACACCATGCTGGTAGAGTTGGAGAGCCCAATTAGCTCATTCTGGGCACCTGGAGGGAATATGGTAATTAAGGACTAGACTCAGTGGGGAACACATGACTGTATGGTAAAGCTGTGTGGGGAAGGAGAGGAAATTTGACATTTTCTCTCTAGGAAAGGAACCACAGAGGGGCCTGCAGGAAGGAGCCTGGGCCTGGAACCTCAAAGGAGCCTAAATACCTTTGAGGATGTGATTGATAGAAATGTTCCTTAAAGGAGAGGGCAGCTGGGGAGAAGAAGACTCCTAAGGCAGGCTTGGGTGGATAAGGAACTAGTTAAGGGGGTGACTACAACAGGTCATATGGAAAGGTGAACTGCCAGGCTGGAGGGAGGTTACTAGCGGAGTTCCTCAGAGATCAGTCTTGGGACCAATCTTATTTAACATTTTTATTACTGACCTTGGCACAAAAAGCAAGAGTGTGCAAATAAAATTTGTAGATGACACAAAGATGGGAGGTATAGCCTATACCAGGGATCGGCAACCTTTGGCACACAGCCCATCAGGGAAATCCACTGGTGGGCCAGGCCGGTTTGTTTACCTGCAGCGTCCACAGGTTCGGCTGATTGAAGCTCCCACTGGCCACGGTTCACCATTCCAGGCCAATGGGGGCTGCGGGAAGTGGCGTGGACTGAGGTATGTGCTGGCCGCCAATTTCCGCAGCCCTCATTGGCCTGGAACAGCAAACCACGGCCAATGGGAGCTGCAATTGGCCGAACCGGCGGATGCTGCAGGTAAACAAACTGGCCTGGCCCACCAGCAGATTTCCCTGACAGGCCGCGTGTCAAAGGTTGCTGATCCCTGGCCTATACAGAGGAGGACTGGAATATCATACAAGAAGACCTGGGTGACCTTGAAAACTGGAGATGGGATGAAATTTAATAGCGTAAAGTGCATTTAGGGACTAACAGCAAGAATTTTTGGTATAAGATGAGGGCTTATCAGTTGGAAGCAACAGAAGAGGAGAAAGACCTGGTGTATTGGTTGATCACAGGATGACTATGAGCTGTCAATGTGATGCGGCCATGAAAAATGCTAAAGAAGTTCTAGGATGCATCAGGCAAGGTATTTCCAGTAGACACAGGGAAGTGTTAGTACCATTATACACGGCACTGATGAGACTTCATCTGGAATACTGTGGGCAATTCTGATCTCCCATGTTTAAGAAAGATGAATTCAAACTGGAGAAGTGCAGAGAAGGGCTACTAGTATGATCCGAGGAATGGGAAACCTACCTTATGAGAGGAGACTCAAATAGCTTACATTTTTAGCCTAACCAAAAGAAGGCTGAGGGGAGATATGATTTCTGTCTATAACTACATCAGACAGATAAATACTAGGGAAAGAGAGAAGTTATTTAAGTTAAGTGCCAATATGGACACAAGAACAAATGTTATAAACTGACCATCAACAAATTTAGGCTCAAAATTAGATGAAGGTTTCCAACCACCAGAGGAATGAAGTTCTGGAGCAGCCTTCCAAGGGGAGCAGTGGGGGAAAAACCCTAACTGGCTTCAAGACTGAACTTGATACGTTTATGGAGAGGATGGTATGAAGGGACTGCCTACGATGGCATTTGGCCCATCGGCAACTGCCAGTAGCAAAAATCCCCAACTGCAGGAGACAGGACACAAAATGGGGAGGGTTCTAGGTTAATACAGAGAATTATTTCTGCCTGGTGGGCCTTCCCGACATGTTCAGAGTCTAACTGATCACCGTATTTGGTATCAGGAAGAAATTTCCCCCCAGGTCAAATTGGCTGAGACCCTGGGGTTTTTTCGCCTTCCTCTGAAGCATGGGGCATGGAGCACTTGCAGGTTTAAACTAGTGTAAATGGTGAATTCTCTGTAACTTGAAGTCTTTAAACCATGATTTGAGGACTCCAGTAACTCAGCCAGAGGTTAGGGGTCTATTACAGGAGTGGATGGGTGAGGTTCTGTGGCCTGCAATGTGCAGGAGGTCAGATTAGATAACCACGATGGTCCCTTCTTACCTTAAAGTCTATGAGTCTATAAGAGAGATTCTAGGGAAGAAACTGTGAGGGTCAACAGCTTGGGTGGAGGTGAGCTGTCAGGGAGAAAGCCCTGGGAGGCAGCATTTTGTAATAGAGTGAGGAAGAACTTTACAGAGCCAAGGAAAAGGGTCTACATAGGATTGAGCCAAATGTGTTTGGACATTGTTTCCCCAGAAGGGGTGGGATTTATTTTGACTAGCTAATGTGTTAAAACCAGAGCTGGGTGAGACTTTTTGGTCAAAACTTTTTTTGGAGAAAAATGCAGATTTGGATATATCACTTTTGCCTAATTGTGTGTGGGGGGTGATTTTAAAAAATGAAACAAGTTAATTTATTTTGAGGATTTTGAAATGAAACATTCCACTCCTTTCTTTTCCTGGAACTGTTATACAGCTGCAGAAATGTAGGAAAAACTTGAAAAAGAAGGGTCTTTTTGTGTTCTCCTCCAGTTTTTGTCCAACCTGAAACCTGGTAGTGCAGATGTGCTGGGGTTCTTTGATTCCTTCATAAATGGAGATGGAGAAGGTGAAGGCTTAGCAAAAGAGTTTCTTTAGTGAGGTATTGATTTTTTTCTCTGTCTTTTTGAAGCTCACTGGTTCTACAGTTTCACAAACAGTTACTTTTGTGTGGAGGAGGCAAGGGGATCATTTGTTTGGCTAGAACTCAAAAAAATATTGGATGATGCTATCACATGGGCAGTAGAAACCAGAGGAATGATGGGGACTGTAATACGTTTTGGGGTAGCTTTCTGTCTGAGTTTAGTATTTTCATTTTAATTCTCCTACTAACATGTTTTTTACTTACATACCCATGCAATTTATTGGCAGGTCATTGAGGCAAAACTTGATTTCAATCGAGTTTTGCTTGATGAAGAACCACAGAATTTAGCCCAGAGCTATTAAAATCTCATGCTTCAGTGTAGAGGCTAATCACTGCAGAGGTAATGGAAGGAGTTGTTTTCCATCCATGAACAGTATTTCACAATTACCTAGGTGTAGCGTGGAGTCATTTCTTTAAAAAATCAAGTACTGGCTGCAGATGCAGGCATGTTGCCAGACTAGATGGATGAATGGTCTGATCGCTATGGTTATGTTCCTAAATGAAGTAAAACAAGATCAACCACAGTCTTTTTCATTTAGTTGCTACTCAGTCCCATGACAACAGCCTATGGAGATTACCATTGACTGTCTCAAGGAAGTAGTTCTAATGCAAAGTGTAGTGGACACAGGGAAATAGGAAAAGAACAAGCCCATTATATCTTCTTGCAGCTGCTGAGATGGGTAATGTCAGCACACTTTGTTGTTCTCATTCTGCCTTGCAACATAAGCTGGATTTTTGGCAAACTATGTAGCTACATAATGACTGCCTATGTATTTTCCCTCTTTCTGTAGGTGATGCTTTTTCCCTCTGTGATCAGAAAAAGAAAATATCACTTCCAAATAAAAATATATTAGAAAAAAGTCAATTGTAATTGACTACTCTTTATTGAGAGAAGTGAGCAAACAAGACAATCCGAACACCTCCAAAGCAATATCCTGTTGCAAATGATGAGAGAAGACAATATCATAGTTTTTATCTGGGTTGTGCATGGAGACATGGCACCCAAAAATAAGAACAGACAAGTACACGTGTATGCTCTTCTGTAACAGCTGTGATAGCAAGTGTGAGCTATCACAGCTACTTTTAGGTCCCATGGAAATCAAGAGTGAGGGGAAAAACAACGGAGGAGAGTTGGCAGTTTTTCAAAGGGACACCATTAAGGGCCCAAAAGCAAGCTATTCCGCTGGGTAGGAAAGATAGAAAATGTGGCAAAAGACCACCTTGGCCTAACCACGAGATCTTGCATGATCTAAAAAATAAAAAGGAGTCATATAAAAAATGGAAACTAGGACAGATTACAAAGGATGAATATAGGCAA
>NW_020672818.1:0-4376 GCF_002925995.2 Terrapene triunguis | reverse complement strand
TGGGGCCAGCCCTGCCTGCCAGGGGAGAGCGCCCCCTGCTGAGCCCCGCCCCCTGCTCCCTGCCCCACAGCGCCCCCTAGCGCCGCCCTGGGGCCAGCCCTGCCTGCCAGGGGAGAGCGCTCCCTGCTGAGCCCCCCACTTCCCACAGCTCAGGCTCCCCACTTCTTGCAGCACATCGCCCCTGTTACCACCATGCTGAGGCATTGGGGTTGGCAGTGACCCAGAGAGGAGACCATCCCCTGCCCTGCCTGGCTTTGGAGAGCTGATGAGCTCACGGGATACGGCAGCAGGGAGGGAAGACGTCTAGAGCTCCAGCAGCAGAGCAGCCCCCTTTGGGGAGGTGTGTGACTCACCGGCACTGGGATCCCTGCGCCCCGAGGTAGCACTGCTCCCCTGCTCTGCAGAAGGGGCCGTAGGGGCTGTGGCTGCTGCAGTTGGAGACGCACCTCAGCGTGCTGTTCACGTTGAGCGGGAAGTAATATTTCTGGTACTCCACGGGAATGATGGAGTCACTCTGGCAGACCGCTAGGGAGAGGGGGGCGAAAGCCGAGGCAGGTAAATACCTCAGGAAACCAACCCGCCTCCCACCTCCTCCCTGGATGCTCAGACGCTGCTCAGCCAGACGTGCCCCAAGGGACCCTCCAGAATGGTAACCGGTCCCAGAGAGTGACCGGATCCCAGGCTACAGGGGAGAAGGCATCTACCGCCTGGGAGCTGCGGCTAGACCGATTCACACTGCACAGAACATGCACATGGCGGCTGGAACGGCTTCCCTGTGGAGCTGCTGGATTCCCAGAGCCTTTAAATTGAGACTGTGGGTCTCCAAACGCTCTGCACTAGCTCAGCCAGACGCAAAGATCACTGGGCTCCTTGCATCTGCCAGCCAGACCCTTAGCTGGTGTGAATCTGCTGTGAATCCATTGGCATTGATGGAGCTGTGATGCAAGTTCGCACCAGCTGCGGCTCTGACCGTACAAACCCACGGGACAGACACCTGGAGTTATACTGGGAGTGCCGGGAAGTGGGTGACGGGAGGAGACAGAGGCTCTGGCTCTTACCTGCTATGTTCAGATTTACCGAGTTGACGTGTGTGGCTCCAGGCTTAAAGCACAATTTGTCTGAAAACAAGAGAGAGGGAGACCCAAATGTGAGTTGCAGCGTCTGTGTTTTTGGGGGGGGATCTGGGCCCAGGTTGGTGCGTGTTTAGACCTATGAGCTGGAGGGCAGGAGAGCGGGGAGTTCTCACCCAGAATCAGAGCTGGGTGGGAAATTCATCCCCGTGCCTAGAAAAGTTTTGAAGAGAGCAAAATTGGTTTCTTGCTTCCGTCAAAAAATGTGCTTAAAAATGTTGGCTGTTGTAAAGGGCCTTTTTTTTTGGTGTCAAAAAACAGTTGCCCTCCAATATACCAGTTTTCCAACAAAAACTGGAGCATTTCAGTTTCTTGTTGAAAGGAGACATTTGCTGTCAGACCAAGCCTTTCGGCGGATAGTTTTTGGCCAGCGGGATGTTCTGGCCCCTAATGTGTGGAAGGGGTCCCTGGCATGGTGTGTCCCATGGGGCCATCAGGGGCACGGCTCAGGACATTGAGTTAGCCCATCACCTGTGTCATTGGATGTGCAGTTGCTGTGGACCAGGCGGTCTCTGACGTTGCTGACGGCTTCCATGTATGTGCTGTTGTAGCTGGAATATGGCACGGCCAAAAAGATCTCGTGATCCACAATGATGCTGCCGTTTCTGTGGGGGAGGAGAGGAGCCAACATCAGCGCCAGGGAACGAGGGCCGAGCGGAGGCGGCCACATGCTCTCGCTCCAAGGGGGCCTCCAATGAGGGTTTTGCTTGGACAGAACCCTGATGTCCCAGCGGAGCCACCGCCATGGTTGGAATCCAGCCCCCAGGATACCTGGACCGCCCAGAGCACAGGGGGAGCAGGACTGTGGTTCTGGGGGTCCTCTTGCCACCCCAGCCTCTCACCTCAGTGAAATGATCTCCAGCCCCTGGTACTGGGGGATCTCACTGTAGATCTTCTCAATCTGGAAAAGAAACAAAGCTCTCAGCCAAGAACAAGGGGTGTTTCATCACAGGTCTCCTCCACCCATGCAGCAGAAAGCCATCCCCAGAGAACCTCTCCCCCTGTGCGGCAGGGTGCCTGTCATGAAGGTGGGAATTGCAATAGTATTTTTCTGACCCACACCCATGTGCCTCAGCTTACCCACTGACTTTGCATTGCTATCCACTGGGCACATTCCCTGGAACTGAGGGGATACGGGATGGGGTCTTCTGAGCCACATATCCCATCTGAGTTGGTCCGGAAATGTCATCAAGGACTGTGTCAAACTGACACCTTTTGTTAATAAATGTCTTTCCTTTCACTGTAACCCATCTCGGCACTAGGGCCAGAGCCCGGCCAAGCCCCGCTCAGTGAACCAGCTGCTGTTCACTGAAAAAGGGAAGAAGGAGGATCCGGGGAACTACAGGCCAGTCAGCCTCACCTCAGTCCCTGGAAAAATCATGGAGCAGGTCCTCAAGGAATCAATTCTAAAGCACTTAGTGGAGAGGAAAGTGATCAGGAACAGTCAGCATGGATTCACCAAGGGCAAGTCATGCCTGACTAACCTAATTGCCTTCTATGAGGAGATAACTGGCTCTGTGGATGAGGGGAAAGCAGTGGATGTGTTATTCCTTGACTTTAGCAAAGCTTTTGATATGGTCTCCCACAGTATTCTTGCCGCCAAGTTAAAGAAGTATGGGCTGGATTAATTGACTATAAGGTGGATAGAAAGCAGGCTAGATCGTCGGGCTCAACGGGTAGTGATCAATGGCTCCATGTCTAGTTGGCATCTGGTATGAAGCCGAGTACCGCAAGGGTCGGTCGTGGGGCCGGTTTTGTTCAATATCTTCATTAATGATCTGGAGGATGGCGTGGACTGCACTCTCAGCAAGTTTGCAGATGACACTAAACTGGGAGGAGTGGTAGATACACTAGAGGGTAGGGATCGGATACAGAGGGACCTAGACAAATTAGAGGATTGGGCCAAAAGAAATCTGATGAGGTTCAACAAGGACAAGTGCAGAGTCCTGCACTTAGAACGGAAGAATCCTTTGCACTGCTACAGACTAGGGACCGAGTGGCTAGGCAGCAGTTCTGCAGAAAAGGACCTAGGGGTTACAGTGGACGAGAAGCTGGACATGAGTCAACAGTGTGCCCTTGTTTCCAAGAAGACTTAGAGCATTTGGGGCTGTATAAGTAGGGGCATTGTTTAGTCTGCAGAAGAGACGAATGAGGTGGGATTTGATAGCTGCTTTCAGCTACCTGAAAGGGGGTTCCAAAGAGGATGGATCTAGACTGTTCTCAGTGGTACCAGATGACAGAACAAGGAGTAATGGTCTCAAGTTGCAGTGGGGGAGGTCTAGGTTGGATATTGGGAAACACTATTTCACTAGGAGGGTGGTGAAGCACTGGAATGGGTTCCCTAGGGAGGTGGTGGAATCTCCTTCCTTAGAGGTTTTCAAGGTGAGGCTTGACAAAGCCCTGGCTGGGATGATTTAGTTGGGAATTGGTCCTGCTTTGAGCAGGGGGTTGGACTAGATGACCTCCTGAGGTCCCTTCCAACCCTGATCTTCTATGATTCCTGTTAATCTGAAGGGAATGAAGTCTGGTGGGCACGAGGGCAGGGAGGGGCAGGACACAAAGGTGTATTAGTCACTGGGCTGACAGGGCCCCAGCCAAATGGGGGGCCCTGGAAAAATGGGAGCCCTGCGACCCGACCCCTCTCCCCAGCAGAAGTGCCGGGTGGTGGGGGAAGCCCCAGTGCCTGGACCCTGGCTGCGGACCCAGGACTGGAGGAGCTCTGGCTCCCTGCCATGGGCTCAAGGCTGGGGGAGCATTCACTGCCCACTGTGAGCCCGGGGCCAGGCACAGACTTCTCTGGTCTTGCGGACGCAGTGGTGGGGTAGAAAGGGGCAAACGGGCTACAGAACTGCAGTGTGGCAGCGGAAAGGGCGGGACTGTGGGTGGAACAGGGAGTGGCTGTAGCACAAGGGGCAGAACGGGGTGGGGCCATGGGTGGGTTCGCAGGCAGAAGGGGCGGAACTGCAGGCAGAAGAGGTGGTGAGGGGTCCCCACTGCTCTGTCCCAGGGCCCCATCAAACTTTAATCCACCTCTGGCTGGACACATTCCCTCGGGACCTGGAGTTCACTGATCATTCCTGGCCAGGTGAAGTTTGGGCTGGCTAGCCCTGCAGGGTTTGCTGGCGTGGTTGGGGACTGACCCCTCCCCCAGCCTATCACCAGCAAAGCTCTCACCTGCGGAGACCGAGAGGGGGAACACGGGGCTCGCAGTTCTGGGGACCCCAGCAGATCATCACAACCACATTC
>NW_020672817.1:0-1290 GCF_002925995.2 Terrapene triunguis | reverse complement strand
GTTTTTTTGTTCAATGATAGTGACTTTTAAATCTGTAATAGAATGACCAGGGAGATTGAAGTGTTCACTTACTGGCTTATGTATGTTACCATTCCTGATGTCCGATTTGTGTCCATTTATTCTTTTGCGGACTTTGTCCTCACCCACAACCACTTCAGATTTGGGGACAATTTATACCTTCAAGTCAGTGGCACTGCTATGGGTACCCGCATGGCCCCACAGTATGCCAACATTTTTATGGCTGACTTAGAACAACGCTTCCTCAGCTCTCGTCCCCTAGTGCCCCTCCTCTACTTGCGCTACATTTGATGACATCTTCATCATATGGACCCACAGAAAGGAGGCCCTTGAAGAATTCCACCTGGACTTCAACAATTTCCACCCCGCCGTCAACCTCAGCCTGGACCAGTCCACACAAGAGATCCACTTCCTGGACACTACAGTGCAAATAAGTGATGGTCACATAAACAGCACCCTATACCGGAAACCTACTGACCGCTATACGTACCTACATGCCTCCAGCTTCCATCCAAGACACATCACACGATCCATTGTCTACAGCCAAGCCCTAAGATACAACCGAATTTGCTCCAACCCCTCAGACAGAGACAAACACCTACAAGATCTTTATCAAGCATTCGTAAAACTACAATACCCACCTGGGGAAGTGAGGAAACAGATTGACAGAGCAAGACGGGTACCCAGAAATCACCTACTACAGGACAGGCCCAATAAGGACAATAACAGAACACCACTGGCCATCACATACAGCCCCCAGCTAAAACCTCTCCAGCGCATTATCCATGATCTACAACCTATCCTGGAAAATGATCCCTCACTCTCACAGACCTTGGGAGGCAGGCCAGTCCTTGCTTACAGACAACCCCCCCAACCTGAAGCAAATACTCACCAGCAACTACACACCACACCACAGAAACACCAACCCAGGAACCAATCCCTGTAGCCTACTCTGTCCCCATATCTACTCTGGCGACACCATCAGAGGACCCAACCACATCAGCCACATCATCAAGGGCTCATTCACCTGCATATCCACTAATGTTATATATGCCATCATGTGCCAGCAATGCCCCTCTGCCATGTACATTGGCCAAACCGGACAGTCCCTCCGCAAAAGAATAAATGGACACAAATCGGACATCAGGAATGGTAACATACATAAGCCAGTAAGTGAACACTTCAATCTCCCTGGTCATTCTATTACAGATTTAAAAGTCACTAACATTGAACAAAAAAACTTCAGAAACAGACTTCAAAGAGAAACAGCAG
>NW_020672816.1:0-2170 GCF_002925995.2 Terrapene triunguis | reverse complement strand
TCTGTTCCCATTAGGGTGACCAGATGACAAAACTGAAATATTGGGACGTGGGGGGGGCCTGGCGGAGGGGAAATAAAAAGCCGCCGGAGCACCCCTCCTGCACCAGCTCACCTCGTCTCCACCTCCCCCTGTAGGGGAAGATGCCCAGCTGGGGCAATCCTGCAGGTGGCCCCGGAGTGGGAGCAGCAGGCCCCAGCCCCCCCGTCCTGCTCAGGTCCCGCAGGGGAACAAACGGGGCTGCCGCTGCCTCCATGTGGCGGGAGGTGAAGCCCTGTCGGAGTCCCCGTGTGGGCAGCTGCTGCCCTCCCACCCCCACCCATGGGCGCGTACAGGGAGCCAGTTCCCCAGGCCGGACCCAGGGTTGCCCTTGCAGGTACGGGCCAAGCCGGACTCACTCACCCCACGCTCCCCTGTGTCCCCCAGGCCTCCCTCCAGCACCTGCACCGCCATACAGCTAATCTGCACAAGCCTGGGAGGGAGGAGGAATGGCGTGTTTGGGGAAGAGGCGGGGATTTGGGGAGTGATCCAATGGGCCAGTGATGGGGCGGGGCTGGGGGCGGGGTCAGGGCAGGGATTTGGGGAGGGAACCAATGGGGGGAGGAGGGGGCGGAGTCGGGGCGGGGGAGGCGCGAGCCCCTCTGGGCTCCACCTGTGTGCGGGAGCGGAGGGCAAAATTGTTTGTTTGTCCAGTGTCCTACCGAACATCGGTTGGGACACGGGACAAACAAGCAAATATCAGGACAGTCCTGATAAAATCGGGACGTCTGGTCACCCTAGTTCCCATGTAGGAACTGCTAGAATGTGATCAACTCCCCCTTAACCTTCTCTTTGTTACACTAAAGATGGACCCACTCTTTGTGTGGCTGAGCAAATTCCAGCTCCCCCCCATCTGTGAAACTTAACACCCCCTATCCCACAGCCTGCTCCCCACTGATAATATACTCATAGACGCATAGACTCATAGACTTTAAGGTCAGAAGGGACCAATATGGTCATCTAGTCTGACCCCCCGCATGATGCAGGCCACAAAAGCTGATCCCCCCACTTTCCCTTAACTCTGCTGTTGAAGTCTCCAGATCATGATCTAAAGACTTCAAGTCGCAGAGAATCTTCCAGCTTGCGACCCCTGCCCTATGCTGCGGAGGAAGGCGAAAAACCTCCAGGGCCACTGCCAATCTACCCCGGAGGAAAATTCCTTCCCGACCCCAAATATGGCGATCAGCAGAACCCCGAGCATACAGGCAAGATTCTCTAGCCAGACCCTCATTTTACCAGCGATGGCCGTTATTGCCTAATTGATTAGAATCACGTAATCCCATCAAACCATTCCCTCCATAAACTTATCTAGCCTAATCTTGAAGCCAGAGAGGTCTTTCCCCCCCACTGACACCCAAATTGCTGCTTTCCCCTCCCTTGGACAGAGGAGATGGCAGGGTGGGTGGGGCCCAGACTGTGCTGAGGAACAATTCAGGGATGGGGACAGGAGCCCAAGAGAGAATCTGAGTTTTCTCATCAGGGATTAGGGCAGGGGTGGGCAAATTTTTTGGCCCGAGGGCCACATTTGGGTTGCAAAACAGTATGGAGGGTTGGGTAGGGAAGGCTATGCCTACCCAAACAGCCTGGCCCCCGCCCCCATCCGACCTCCCCCCCACTTCCTGCCCGCATGGCAGCATGGCTGCGGGGGAAGGGGGACAGTGGAGGAGGGGCTGGGGCTAGTCTCCCCGGATGGGAGCTCAAGGGCCGGGCAGGACAGTCTCGCAGGCCGGATGTGGCCCGTGGGCTGTAGTTTGCCCACCTCTGGATTAGGGGCATCAGAAACAGAGCTGGGGGAAGAAGGGTCCTTCATCCACCTGGTGCACTCCAAAATCCCCACACTCTCCATCCAGGGGGAAGTGGGTGCAAAAATGGGGGAGGATTGTTGATGCAAATGGTTCAGCCCCAAGACCCCCTTTTCCATCAGGGTATTCACCGAATGTTCTCTGTTCAGGGGCAGTGGTAGAAGAGGGTGGAGAATCCATCAGCCGACCATCAGACCTGCCTAGCTGTAGCTAGAAGGCATTGAAGAGAAATGAGGAAGCTCAGGCAGATGTGGGGAAGAGAGGGGGGAGTTTTTCCACCCACCATGTTTCCTCTGGGGTCTCTGCAGAACCTGCTTTTAATGTCCCTCTCA
>NW_020672815.1:0-2011 GCF_002925995.2 Terrapene triunguis | reverse complement strand
TAAGGGGGGAATGGGAACAGGGATGGCTCTGTGGTGTCAGAGCTGGGAAGGGGGACACTGAGGAAGGAAACTGGAATCATGCTTGCTGGAAGTTCACCCCAATAAACATCGAATTGTTTGCGCCTTTGGACTTCGGGTATTGTTGCTCTCTGTTCATGCGAGAAGGACCAAGGAAGTGAGAGGGTGAAGAAATAAGCCCCCTAACAGCACCCACCAAGATTTGCCTTTGTATTGTTGTCATCAGCAGGTAACGCACGTAGGCCCCAATCCTGGTGAGGCGGGGGCCAATGGGAAGTTGGCCTTTGAGCTCAGTGGGGACAGGTCTTGCCCCCATTGTGTATCTAGGTAGGTAAATGCTTCTGAGCACTGTAGTGTCTAAGCACACGCAGGATGAGGTGAGTCAAATGGAGGTGGGATGTTAGATGGGGTGGGATCTGAGTTACTACAGAGAATTCTTTCCTGGGTGCTGGCTGGTGAGTCCTGCCCACATGCTCAGGGTTTAACTGATTGCCATATTTGGGGTCGGGAAGGAATTTTCCTCCAGGACAGATTGGCAGAAGCCCTGGAGGTTTTTCGCCTTCCTCTGCAGTGTGGGGCACGGGTCACTTCCTGGAGGATTCTCTGCACCTTGAGTTCTTTAAACCACGATTTGAGGACTTCAGTAACTCAGACATAGGTTAGGGGTTTGTTACAGGAGTCGGTGGGTGAGATTCTGTGGCCTGCATTGTGCAGGAGGTCAGACTAGATGATCATAATGGTCCCTTCTGACCTTAAAGTCTATGAGTTTGAGTCTATGAGCTACGGCCAGGTCACACCAACTGGGGATCTGCCCAGTGACTCCAATGGAGCGGCGGCTGATTGGGCCAGATCCTCAGCTGGAGTCAAAGAGTTTAAGGCTGATATTTTCCAATCCTGACTAGGTGATTTGAACACACAATTCCCATTGAATTTAGTTTGAAAACATCAACCTAAGTGACCTACTCAGTGCCACACAGGGAGTCTGGGGAAAAGCCAGGAACTGAACTGTGAGTTCCAAGGGCCAGTCCAATGCCTCAGACACACGCTCAGCCGTCATCTCCCCGCTGGGGTCAGAGGGTGAGGATCACTATATCACAGTGGTCCCTTCCGGCCTTAGAACAGCTGGGAATCCATGAGTCTCCTAGCGAAACTGTGATCCATGGCTGTTCAAAACAATCGTTTAGCATTAAGTGTCCTGCTCCTCAATGAAAATTGCAACCTCTGCTTTTCCCAAATGAACAGATTAAGGAAGAGTTTAGCACATGCTAAGTTTCTGATCAATTGATTTGTGGCCAACGTTTTCAAATTTGGGGACCTAAAGTTGTTAATAATTAGGCTGGAATTAGGCACCTAAATCCAATTGAATTTCAATGGGATTTGGACATCTAGTGTCTATAAAGCTGCTTTCAAAGTGCCAAACTTAGCTCTCATCTGGTACAACTATAGACCTGAGCCCCAGCCCCATTTGGGGAAACCGAGGCACAGAGAGGGGCTGGGTCACACTTTCAAAAGCATCTAATCCCAGTGTCCAGAGGGGCAGATTTTTAAAGGTATTTAGGTCCTTTGTGGAATTTTCACAAGTGCTTAAACAAGTTAGGTGCTTAACTCCCCTAGAAATGAATAGAAATTGGGCATCCAAACCCCTTGGGCAGTTTGAAAACTTAGCCTTAATGTCTCTGTTTTAGTGTTTTTTGTTTTTTTTTCAGGATTGCTGGGCAGCCCTGGCTCCCAGAGAGGTCACTGAGAAATGCAGGTGCCCAACACACCTACAAGTCTGGCCATTTTGGTTAATAGGGATTTTTGCTGGCTACCTTTAGGCACCTGAGTTTGAAAACTTTTGCCTAAGTGATTTGGCTGAAGTCACAAAGGAAGTCAGGGCCAGCTCCAGTATTAAAGCTAAGGTCTCTGGATCCCCATCATGTGCTCCAAACTATTATGATGAATTTTTCTTCTTCTCCAAACTTACACCAGTGAGACCAAGGTTAGAAACTGA
>NW_020672814.1:0-5762 GCF_002925995.2 Terrapene triunguis | reverse complement strand
TGCTTTCAGAGAAGAATTTGGATCTTATGGTACTTTCACCCCCGGGGCCCGAGCACCTCAGGGTGCACCTTCGTCTCCCATAGATATGGGCAGTAGGGGATCCTGGTGTATTGGTGACAGCAGGGGGACGGGGTGACAAGAGAAACTGATCCATCTCCTGATGATAATCATGAAAGAAGCAGCAGGGCTGGGTCCTCTGTGAGCCAGGAGAACAGGGCTGTGAGCTCTCCACAGCAGTGCCCAGGGCTGTGAGCTTGCCCCACAGCAGTGCCCTCTTAGTGCCAAACTTTAGTGATCAGCTGGGACCCTCTCCCCCCATGGTGTGTTGGACACCAGGGCCTGACACTGACCAGAGAGGGGGGAGATTTGGGGTTTGTTTCAATAACAGTCTCCAAGTTTTCAAATGTTACTTCTGCCTGGGATCCCCCAAAATTAAAAATAGCACCAATGCCCCCCCCAAAACCCACCACAGGATCCAGAGAGCCAGGGAGTGACACTGACCCGGTGGGTGCCCTGTGACGAGCTGAGTGACCGGGTGGTGTCTCACCCCGTGAATGGAGGAGAGAGACGCCGCCAGAGGGGAGCAAACAGCAGGAGACGGGGGACTCACCTCTCACTGCTATGGAGATGGGTTGGCTCCTCTCCGATGCAATTTCTCGCCCAGACACTGTCTTCCAGGATTCACAGCTGTACTTTCCAGCTCGCAATCCAGACACCCCCGACAGTCGAAAAGACTCAGTGTAACTGTACCGGGGTGAGGGGAGATCCTTGGAGTGGATTATCTCACCATCTCTGAAGAACCGGACCCCGGACACGGTGCGTGCCCCTGTAGCTGAGCACGTCAGGGTCACAGCTTCTCCAGTTACGTAGACAGGCTGATCTGGGTACACGGTGAACTGGGGAGCTGGGAGGGGGTCTGGAAAAGACAAGGGGGTCGGGGAGGAGACGGTTCCTACTTGGGCGGCTGCTGACATAGAAGCAGAGGAAGGGCCAGTGAAGAGCAGAAGAGGGCGGGATCCTGGACACAGACCCCAGCCAGCCCCAGCTCAGTGCCCAGCAACCACGTCCCCGCCGAGCCATGCAAACACGGAGCAGCAGAGATCTCACTGCTGGGGAACCCCATGGGACCAGCGTCCCTCCTTGGTACCTGAGGGGGGCAGCTCCTGCCCAGGGCCAGCTCATCCTGCAGGGGCTGGGAGGGGAGGGCTTGTGCGTCTGAGGCTGGGGGTGTTGGGGAACTGCCCCCAGCAGGCACAGACCAGGCTTCCCTGCACTAAGGGTAGATGGTAGGGAGGTGCCTCACAGCCATGGGTTCCACCCCGGGGAGCATCACACACGCCAGCTGGGATCTGGCCCCATTGACTCCAAAGGAGCCAGGGTCATTTACATTGATCTGGCTCTACCCATAGACTCCTTTGGAGATTTTGCTGATTCTCACCAGCAGGGATCTCGCTCACTCACGGCGAAGACTCTGAAACCAGCCCCCTGGTCCCACTGGGCCCTTGGGCTGTTTTTTTAACCAATGTTTCTTCTGTGTCACAGGGAGGATTTGCACAGACGGGGAGTGACGGGGATGGGGAGGGTTTCCAATCCCCAACCCCTGACCCCGTGTGACGGGTATTGACCCCGCTCTGGCACTACGAGGTTTAACAGGCACTGGAGAGCTTGTCCCATTAGAATCCTGCCGGTTGGTGACCCCCAGGGCTGAACGTGAGCCGGTACGGGCCGGTACAGCGTACCGGTAAGGAGACGGGAACGGCCCATAGCAGCCCACATTAAAGCGCTGCCGCGGCAGTGCTTTAACGTCCCTGCCCCTTTTGTGCCCTCCAACGGCGGCCCTGCCAGTAGGGTCCGTACTGGCAGGGCGGCCGACGGGGAAGGGGAGTGATATTAAAGCACTGCCGCTGCACCACTTTAAGGACCCTCAAAGTGCTGCTGCGGCAGCGCTTTAACATTGCTGCCAACGCGGGGGGAGTAAAAGGAGTAGCTGCCCTGGGGCCAGCGATTTAAAAGGGCCTGGGGCTCTGGCCGACGCTGCCGCTACCGCAGCAGCAGCTGAAGCCCTGGGCCCTTTAAATTGCCACTGGAGCCTTGAGCAGTGCGGATGGGTTGGCTGGGGGACGCTGACCCCCCCAGCTCTGCCCCTTCCGCCCGAGGCCCTGCCCCTTCTTTGGACTTACTTTCACCCCTGATGAACCCCGGGGCAGTGAAGTGTGTGAATGTAACAGACTCTCTGGGGAGGTACATGGGGTGCTCAGGGCTCAGGGAGAGGGCCGGGTTCACGGGGGCGGGGGTCCGGAAACAGGGGTCAGTGTTACATACAGAAGAAGGGTCACAGCCGGCTGGGATCTCTGGAAGGATCTGGGACGTGGGGGGCAGATGTTACCAGGTTACATTCATCTCAGAAATTACAAGGGGATGGAGACTTCTCCGTGGGAAACTCCCTGTACCTCACTGAGCCCCAGCCCTGCACTGTGCCCACATGTTACCCAGCAGGAGGCAGGGCCTCTCTGTGTGGGAGTCGCTGGCTGGACCGGATTGCCCAGTGCACACCAGGAGTATGGTAGGTCTCTGTCTGAGCTGTGAGCTTCAGCCGATAACGCCACAGGGGTCAGGGACCTCTTCAGAAATCTTTCATAGAAAAATTTGCATCCGTTGGTGCCTTCACCCATGGGTGCAGAGTAACTTAGGACAGCACCTTCCCCTCTCATACACATATGCAATAGGGGATCCTGGTGTATTGGTACCGGCAGGGGAACTGGGTAAGATGCCATAAATTTATCCATGTCCTGATGAGAATCATGAATGAAGCTGCAGGGCAGAGGACTTAGAATTGGGTCCCGTCAGCAGGGATCAGGGCTGTGAGCTTCCCTCCAGCAGTGCCATTATAATGCCAAACTTTAGTGTCTGACAGCAGGGCCTGACACTGGGCACAGACGGGGGAGATTTGGCGTTCATTGCATTAAACATCCCCAAGTTCTCAAATGTTACTGCGGGCTAGGAGCCTCCGAACCTCAAAGTAACACCGACCCCCCCTCAAAAAACCAGTGGGTGGCCCTGTGCAGAGCTGAATAACCAGGCTGTGTCTCACCCCATCCATAGAGAAGAGATACCTGCCACTGGGCCAGCAAACAGCGGGAGACAGGGGCTCTCACCTGTCACGGTAATGGAGATGGGTTGGCTCCTCGCCGATGTGATCTCTTGCTCAGACTCTGTCTCCCAGTAATCACAGGTGTACCCTACGGCTCGCAGTCCAGACACCCCCGACAGTGCAATCGAGCTGGTGTAACTGTATGGAAGTGAGGGGCGTTCCTTGGAGTGGATTATCTCGCCGTCTCTGAAGAACCAGACCCCGGACACGGTGGACACCCCAGCTGAGCACGTCAGGGTCACATCTTCTCCAGTTATGTAGACAGGCTGCTGCGGGAACACGGTGAGCTGGGGAGCTGGGACAGGGGCTGGAAAAGACAAGGGGGTCGGGGGAGGAGACAGTTCCTACTTGGGCGGCTGGTGACACAGAAGCAGAGGAAGGGCCAGTGAAGAGCAGAAGAGGGAGGGATCCTGGCCACACACCCCAGCCAGCCCCAGCTCAGTGCCCAGGAATCAGGTCCCCTCCAGGGCATGTAAATATAAGGGGATTGTTTTCCCCTTACTAACATTCAATGGGGTGTTTTGGTTGCTAGCTCCCAGTACCAAAAGGGGAAGAGTCAATGGAAATCAGGACCCTGAGACCCCGGGGGCAATGGGGAGAGGCCAATTCTCCAGGTCAGCCTGATTGACAGGGCGGTCAGCTAATCAGGGAGTCAGGAGGCCAGGGGGTCCTGTGCTCCCTGTGAGCTGGAATTGCCTGGGTCAGACAGAGTGGGGCCGAGCTAAGGAGGGAGCAGGGGCCTGAGCTGAGCTGGGGAGCAGAGCTGGGCCAGCCGGAGGGGCCAGAGAAGCAGCCCAGGGAGCAGGTCAGAGCTGGGAGCAGAGTCACAGAAGCAGCCCAGGGAGCAGACCTGTGCTGGGAGCAGAGCTGCAGCCACCGGAGCCAGAGGGGCCAGAGAAGCTGCCCAGGGAGGCAGAGCAGCAGCAGCAGCCGTGCTGGGGCAGGTGGTGGGGCAGGAGCTGAGGCAGAGTGGAGCTGGAGCTGGGGCTGGTGCAGTCCGGAGCCGAGTGCAGTGAGCAGCTGGGGAGAGCGGGGGTGGGGGACCCTGGGCAGTGGGCCCAGCACAGGGAGACGCCCCCAGCCAAGAGGCTCTGCAGGCCAGACTGGGAGGGGGATCGTAACCCCGACGGGGCGGGGGCGACGCTGGGCAGAAGGGTCCTGCCACCTAGAGCCTGAGAGCGTGTGGCCACCGCCAGAGCAAGTGTCCGACCCGCAGCGTCCCTGCAGCACAGCCAGGGCTGGAGAAGGAGACCTGGGACGTGTGGGGAACAGACTGAACTTCCCTGGCATTCCAGAGACGCTGGTTGTGACGTCCCCGTGCCACAGAACAGGGTGATGTGTTTTCCTTTCACCTTTCCCATTTCTCCCCTTGTTTTTCTATATTGGTTGCTGTTTAATACATTGTACATTTGCTTTGAACTCTATGGCTGGGTATCACTGCATGTATATCAGTGGGTCAGGGAAGTGCCCAGTGCAGAGAGAGCACCCGGAGTGGGGACACCCCAGCCCTGCCCTAAGTGACCACGACAAGGTTGGGGGATGAGCCCCCAGGAATCCTGGGCCCAGCCTTGTCGGGCTTACGAGGACTCTGCCACACAGGAGAGTGGAAGGGGAGCCTTGAGGTCAGGCAGCCTCTGGTTAAAGGGAGTGGGAGCGAGGACTCAGATCCTTCCACTAGCCTATTTCACCAGGACAGTGTATAAACCAGGGAAGTTCCCCACAATAGTGGGACCATCCCCCACTTACATAATCCCTGAGCACCAGAGATCTCACTGCCGGGGAACCCAGTGGGGCCCGCGTCCCCTCCTTGGTACCTGAGGGGGGCAGCTCCTGCCCAGGGCCAGCTCAGCCTGCAAGGGCGGGGAGGGGAGAGGAGGGCTTATGTGGCTGAGGCTGGGGGTGTCGGGGAGCTGCCCCCAGCAGGCACAGACCAGGATTCCTCACGCTAAGGGCAGGTGGTAGTGACGTGCCTCACAGCCCTGGGTACCGCCAGGGACCATCACACACGCCAGCTGGGGTCTGTGCCACTGACTGAATGGAGCTACGGCCTATTGACACCAGCTGAGGATGTGGCCCCCTTGACTATAATGGAGCTACAGATTTTTTCCATTGGGCTGGCGGTACCTATAGGCCCCTTTGGAGGTGTTGCTGAGTCTCACCAGCTGGGATCTCGCTCATTCACGGCAAAGACTCTGATACCAGCCCCCTGGTCCAAAAGGGCCCTTGGTGTGTTTTAAACTAATGTCTGGAGGTTCTGCGGTGGCTCAGGGCGGCTTTGCACAGACGGGCTGACGGGACTGGGGAGGGTTTCCAATCCCCAAACCCTGACCCCGTGTGTTGCGTTTTGACCCCGCACTGGCACAAAAAGGGGTAAGAGGAGCTGCAGAGCTCGTCACATTGGAATCCTGCAAGTTAGTGACCCCAGGGTCAGCCCCGTGTGTGAGAAGAACAGGCTCTCCGGAGAGGTACCCAGGGAGATCAGGGCTCAGGGAGAGGGTTGGGGCGACAGAGGGGCCTGGAAAAGAGGGGTCAATGTTAGATACAGAAGAAGAGTCACACCCAGCAGGGATCTCTGGAAGGACCTGGGACTTTAGGGTGAAATTCATCTCAG
>NW_020672813.1:0-2088 GCF_002925995.2 Terrapene triunguis | reverse complement strand
ACCCTGGATTGGAAGAGCCCCAGTCTCTCCCCAGACACAGAACTGCCCGGTCCTGGCTGCTGGGGACAGTTTGCACCTTCATTTAAAATGAACCTGCTACTGATTTTCCTGTTCATGCTGGTGGCCCCTTCAGGTACGTGTCTATTGGGGGTCAGGAGGGTTAATTGCTGCAGTGACTCCAGAAGATCAGCCATTCAAGGAAGCCTAAGGGAATGAAGTGCCCGGATCCCAATGTAATTCAGTGGCATTTGGGTGTCTCGCTACCTTAGGCGCGGTCTCAGGATGTTTAATTTTCACATGTTCCCCACTCCCAGGGGATAGGAGCCTGGCTCATGGATTCATTTCTGTGTTTTCCTCCCAGGTGTCCTCTCCCAGGTGCAGCTGAAGGAAACGGGCCCGGGAGCGGTGAAACCCGGGGAGTCCCTGACACTCACTTGTACCATCTCCGGAGACTCAGTTTCTAGCACCAGCGTCACCTGGACCTGGGTCCGGCAGCCCGCGGGGAAAGGGCTGGAATGGGTAGGGCGCATTTACTACAGACCGAGCCAGTGGTACACTAACTACGCCAGCTCTCTGCAGAGTCGAACGACCATCGCACAAGACACTTCCAAGAACCAGTTCTCCCTGCAGCTCCGCTCGCTGACAGCTGCAGACACTGCCACGTATTACTGTGCCAGAGACACACAGTGACAGAGCAAAGCAGGGACTGGTACAAAAAGGGGAAGCATATTCTGACCAGTGCAGGGAGACAATCAGAATGGAAAGAGCTGTTATTCCCATCATTAAAATGCATGTAAATGAAAGAAAATGGAAAGGGGAGGCGGGTAAGGAATTTGAGGGAATTTTCTACATATCTGTGGACCAAAGTGATGCAACAAAGAGGAGGATCATGAGCTTTAGTGACATGCCTCAACCCCCTGGTCGCAATATTTCTAAAATCGCTACCGGCTCTTGTCCAGCAAAATTCAATCTTACAGACATTCCAAGGGGTTGAGAGATAAACTAACTAGCAAACCCAGTCCTTCCACACTGGTCAGGAAAGAGAAATAGAGAAAGAGACAGAAAATGACTGACTCAAGAAATGATGTTGATCTGCAGGAGCCGAGGATCCAGATTCTCAAAGGCATTTAGGTGCCTAAGGGAATATTCAAAAGCATTTAGGAGCCTAAAGTTCATTGATTGCAATGGGCGTTGGGCAGCGAGGTGCTTCTGAAAATCCCACCAGTTGCATGAATGCCTTTAAAAAATGGCTGTTAGAGACAGTAGTTTAGAAACTTTGGGATATGCGTACATGTTGCCCAGGATGTTAAAAGGGGCCTCTGGGAATTAGGTACTAAAATCTGGCAGAAATTGCTTAGGTATTGGGCAGCTGTCATCCCTTAGACTCCTTTCAAAATTCTCAGCTCCTATTATTGTTCAGGGTGCTCAAATAACAGTGTGATTCGTCAGAGAGAGAGAGAGAGAGAGAGATGGAGGAAGAGAGCAATAAAGTTATATTTAGTTGGTTCATTTAGGTGTTCACGGTTATAATTTGGAAGTAGCACATGTTGTAGGAGCAGCAGTGATCTGTATGCTCTGTATGACTATGCTCTGTATAACCTGCATGTTCAAGAGGTCTGTTACACCTCCCCTCCCCCCCCATTTTGTCTCCTCTTCCTCTCTGAATACCTGTGAAGTGGCTTTCCCCCTCCCCCTCCCTCCTGGAATGCCTGTGGGATGAATGGGCTGGTTGAAGAGCTGGAAGATCAGCAGAGCTCCCAGGTAGACAAGGTGCCTGGGACTCTGATTAGGCAGCGCTCACACACCCAGTGCACGGACACTGCCCGAGGTGGAATGTGACCAACCCGATGTGGCCAAGTCATCTCTAGTCACAGGCCATGAGGGGCAGGTCCTTACAAGGGGAAGGGGCCATGTGCTCGGCAGTGCACTCACAAGCTTGTACCTCCTGTGAAGACCCTTCGCCCGGACCGTCGGACCAGTGGTTCACCACGTTGCATTCCATCGTGCCTCGGGAAGACTTACCTTCATCACACCGTCCATTGCTGTGCTGTGGGACACTTACCTTGAAGGATCCTGACATCTCCAGTG
>NW_020672812.1:0-2259 GCF_002925995.2 Terrapene triunguis | reverse complement strand
GGCTGTAGGCAAGGTTACAGACTGTGACACGAAGGGTTGAATTGTCACTGTAGCCTCCGGGTTGATGAGTTTGGGGTCCACTAGGGATTGGTGGATAGTTGACACTTGTGCCCCAGTGTCCCTCCAAGCGATAACCTTCTTTCCGCCCACTCTCAAGGTTTCCCTTCGCTCTGAGGGTATGAGAGAGGCATCTGGGTCTGGGGATCTTTGGTGTGATTGGGGTGTAATGAACTGTAATCGGTTGGGGTTCTTGGGGCAGTGAGCCTTTATATGCCCCAGTTCATTACATTTAAAACATCGCCCTGCTAAGGTATCACCGGGGCGATGTTGGTTGATGGAGACTGGTGTGGTGAGGTGAGAAGGCATCTGGGGTTTCCCTTGGGATGTGGGTGGGGCCTTGGGTTGTCCCCGGTGATAAGGTTTTGTTTCGGCTTGCCCCTTCTAATATTCGCTCCAACTGCTACTAGCTTTTTTCTTTTCTGTCACCTCCACCTATTTGGCTCCAATCTCCCCCGCCTCGGTTACAGTTTTGGGCTTCCCATCTAGGATGTACCTGTCTATTTCCTCAGGAACACCCTCTAAAAACTGCTCCATTTGCAATAGGAAGGGCAACTCTTCCGTAGATTTAACATTTGCTCCTGATATCCAGGCATCCCAATTTTTCCCAATGTGGTAGGCATGTCGGGTAAATGACACATCGGGTTTCCACCTTAGGGCTCTGAACCGCCGACGGGCATGCTCAGGTGTTAGCCCCATTCTGATTCTGGCCTTGTTTTTAAAAAGTTCATAACTGTTCATGTGTTCCTTAGGCATTTCAGCCGCCACCTCTACTAAGGGTCCACTGAGCTGCGGCCTCAGCTCTACCATGTACTGGGTTGGAGGGATGTTGTATCCAAGGCAGGCCCTTTCAAAATTTTCTAAGAAGGCCTCAGTATCATCGCCTGCCTTGTAGGTGGGGAATTTCCTGGGATGGGAAGTGGTACCTGGAGAGGAGTTGTTAGGATGGTCTGATGCACCCTGCCTAGTCCTTGCTGCTTCCAGTTCCATCTCTTTTTCTTTCAGCTCCATTTCTCTCTTGTGGGCCTCCTCTTTGGCCTCCTCTTTGGCTTTTTCCAGCTCCATCTCTCTCTTGTGGGCCTCCTCTTTGGCTTTCTCTTCTCTGTCTCTCAGCTCCATCTCTCTCTTGTGGGCCCCCTCTTTGGCTTTCTCTTCTCTGTCTCTCAGCTCTATCTCTTTTTCTTTCAGTTCCATAGCTCTCTTGTGGGCCTCCTCTTTAGCTTTTTCTTCTTTGGTAGTCATTTTCCTGGTTTTCTTGTGCTGGGTCACACCCCTCTGCAGTTGACTGAAACTGGGATGTACTTAGCTCAGGCTCCTGCTGAGTGCTGCTGAGTTAACAGAGACTTTCTAACTAGCTACTTCCGAGGATGTAAAAAGAAAAAAAAAAACAATTCAGCTTGTAAATTACCTTTACCAGTTCAAAGTTTGCTCACTGATTGAACCCTTCTCTTAACAAAGCCCCTTGTTAAAAAAACTTAACACCTCTGCCTTCAGGCAAGGAGAGATAAGATATGCATCTACCTTCAGCTCTGCTCCCAAGCAGCTAGAAGGAAAAAAAAATCTCTTACTGGCTTTTGGGTTTAAAACGATCTCACCGCTGTGCCACCATGTCAAGGCTGTATCCCCACTTTGAACTTTAGGGTACAAATGTAGGGGCCTGCATGAGGACTCCTAAGCTTATCTACCAGCTTAGCTCTGGTCCACTGCCACCATCACAAGAATTCCCTCCCTGGGAAGCCTTGAGAAACCTTTCACCAATTCCCTGGTGAACACAGATCCAAACCCCCTTGGATCTTAAAACAAGGAGAAATTAACCATCCCCCCTCCTTCTTCCCACCCTCCTTTCACCAACTCCGGGTGAATACAGATCCAAACCCCCTTGGATCTTAAAAGAAGGAGAAATTAATCTGGTTCTTAAAAAAAAGAAGGCTTTTAATTAAAGAAAAAGGTAAAAATCATCTCTGTAAAATCAGTATGGAGAATAACTTTACCAGGGTAATCAAACTTAAAGAGCTCAGAGGACCCCCCTCTGTCTTAGGTTCAAAGTACAGCAAACAAAGATACACACTCTGGTAAAAAGGTACATTTACAAGTTGAGAAAACAAAGTAAATCTAAGACGCCTTGCTGTCTTTTTACTTACTAGTTTGAAATAGGAGAGACTTGTTTAGAAAGATGGGGAGAACCTGGATTGATGTCTGGTC
>NW_020672811.1:0-1266 GCF_002925995.2 Terrapene triunguis | reverse complement strand
AATCCCAGAGACCCAGCCAAAGCCAGTCCCAGAACCGGAACTGGCAATGCAACCAGCACCAGAACCATTGCCAGCACTGAGTCCAGCGCTTGCAACCCCGTCTACAACTCCAATGCCAGAGGGCACCAGCGAGCCTGAACTGGCGGAAGCAGCAGATAACCTTACCCAAGAGGCTCAACCAGAGCCTGAGATACCACATAGTGCACCAGCGGACAGCGGTTCACAGTCAATGGAAAAAACCCCAGCCCCTACATCGCTTCCAGAGGGACCAAGCCCCAGTCCACAGTCCAAGGAGGAACTGATGTCTCCAGCATCAAGGGAACAGTTCCAGGCCGAGCAGGAAGCAGATGACAGCCTTCAGAAAGCTTGGGCGGCGGCGCGGAGCACCCCACCGCCTCTCAACTCTTCTAACCGATCCCGGTTTGTTGTAGAAAAAGGTCTTTTATACAAGGAGACTCTTTCTGGTGGGCACCAGGAAGACTGGCATCCTCAAAGACAGTTGGTAGTTCCCACTAAGTATCGGGTAAAGCTCTTGAGCTTAGCCCATGATCATCCCAGTGGCCATTCTGGGGTGAACAGAACCAAAGACCGGTTGGGGAAGTCCTTCCACTGGGAGGGAATGGGCAAGGACGTTGCTAATTATGTCCGGTCTTGTGAGGTGTGCCAACGAGTGGGAAAGCCCCAAGACCAGGTTAAAGCCCCTCTCCAGCCACTACCCATAATTGAGGTCCCATTTCAGCGAGTAGCTGTGGATATTCTGGGTCCTTTCCCAAAGAAGACACCCAGAGGAAAGCAGTACGTACTGACTTTCATGGATTTTGCTACCCGATGGCCGGAAGCTGTACCCTTAAGCAACACCAAGGCTAAAAGTGTGTGCCAGGCATTAGCAGACATTTTTGCCAGGATAGGTTGGTCCTCTGACATCCTTACAGATTCGGGAACTAATTTCCTGGCAGGGAACATGAAAAACCTGTGGGAAGCTCATGGGGTGAATCACTTGGTTGCCACCCCTCATCACCATCAACCCAATGGTCTGGTGGAGAGGTTTAATGGAACTTTGGGGGCCATGATACGTAAATTCGTAAATGAACACTCCAATGATTGGGACCTAGTGTTGCAGCAGTTGCTTTTTGCCTACAGGGCTGTACCACATCCCAGTTTAGGGTTTTCACCATTTGAACTTGTGTATGGCCGCGAGGTTAAGGGGCCATTACAGTTGGTGAAGCAGCAATGGGAGGGGTTTACGCCTTCTCCAGGAACTAACAT
>NW_020672810.1:0-1902 GCF_002925995.2 Terrapene triunguis | reverse complement strand
TGCTTTTTACAGATTCAGACTAACACGGCTACCCCTCTGATACTTGACACCATGCAAGGCACTGCATTTAGCCATATGGAATGGAAATCTATCAACCTCATGAAGAAACTTGCACAAATACAGACAGATATCATCTTACTTTCCAAATGCAAACGGATGGACATCATACCAAATGGACTGAAGGTGAAAAATCCATTGCTATCTACATACTGCACAGACCACAGTGAGAGATTATGCCATACACTATCAAAGAAACTGAGGAACCACCTGATCAGCATCCTATACAGCAAACAGATAAACATCAAGAAAGAGCTCTCCAACCTGGAGACTTTCATAAATAACCAACCCTCCACACAAATGGACTAAAATAAGACAGGAGATCTACATTACACACTTCACCTCTCTACAAAGGAAAAAGGACCGTAAGGTGTCTAAAATCCTACCTGGCACATGGGGCCACAACAGGGGTACCCCTAACTCACCCAGCAATACCGTCAATTTATCCAGCTACACACTCAACCCAGCAGAAGAGTCTGTCCTATCTTGGGGACTCTCTTTTTGCCCCAGCACCTCCACGAACATGATACAGTTCTGCGGTGATCTGGAAGCCTACTTTCGCTTCCTCCGACTCAAAGAATACTTTCAAGATAACACTGAAGAGCGCACTGATACACAGATACCCTCCCACCAACAACACAGGAAGAAGAACTCCACATGGACTCCTCCTGAGGGTCGAAATGACAGTCTGGACGTATACATAGAATGCTTCCGCCGACGTGCACAGGCAGAAATTATGGAAAAACAACATCGCTTGCCTCATAACCTAAGTCGTGCAGAACGCAATGCCATCCACAGCCTCAGAAACCACCCTGACATTATCATCAAAGAGGCTGATAAAGGAGGTGCTGTTGTCATCATGAACAGGTCTGACTACCAGAAGGAGGCTGCCAGACAACTCTCCAATACCAAATTCTACAGGCCACTTTCCTCAGATCCCACTGAGGAATACACTAAGAAACTGCACCATCTACTCAGGACACTCCCTACACTAACACAGGAACAAATCAACATACCCTTAGAGCCCCGACCGGGGTTATTCTATCTACTACCCAAGATCCACAAACCTGGAAATCCTGGACGCCCCATCATCTCGGGCATTGGCACTCTCACTGAAGGACTGTCTGGATATGTGGACTCCCTACTCAGACCCTACGCCACCAGCACTCCCAGCTATCTCCGTGACACCACAGATTTCCTGAGAAAACTACAATGCATTGGTGACCTCCCAGAAAACACCATCCTAGCCACCATGGATGTAGAGGCTCTCTACACAAACATCACACACACAGATGGAATACAAGCTGTCAGGAACAGTATCCCTGATGATGACACAGCACAACTTATTGCTGAGCTCTGTGACTTTATCCTCACGCACAATTATTTCAAATTTGGTGACAATATACACCTCCAGACCAGTGGCACCGCTATGGGCACCCGCATGGCCCCACAATATGCCAACATCTTTATGGCTGACCTGGAACAACGCTTCCTCAGCTCTCGTCCACTCTCGCCCCTTCTCTACCTACGCTATATTGATGACATCTTCATCATCTGGACCCATGGGAAGGAGACCCTGGAAGGATTCCACCATGATTTCAACAGCTTCCACCCCACCATCAACCTCAGCCTGGACCAATCTACACGGGAGGTCCACTTCCTGGACACCACAGTACAAATAAGCAATGGCCACGTTAACACCACCCTATACCGAACACCCACCGACCGCTATGCCTACCTTCATGCCTCCAGCTTCCACCCCGGACACACCACACGATCCATCGTCTACAGCCAAGCACTGAGGTACAACCGCATCTGCTCCAACCCCTCAGACAGAGACCAACA
>NW_020672809.1:0-1815 GCF_002925995.2 Terrapene triunguis | reverse complement strand
TCCCCTGTCTATCCTTCCTGAGCAAGCTGTATCCATCCACACCAACATTCCAATCATGTGTATTATCCCACCAAGTTTCAGTGATGCCAACAATGTCATAGTTGTATTTATTTATTAGCACTTCCAGTTCTTCCTGCTTATTACCCATACTTCTCACATTTGTATATAGGCATCTAAGATACTGGTTTGATCTTTCCTCCCAGTTTTGTCCTGACCCTCCTTTTTCTCTGCCAATATAGCCCACACTCCCTCTCATTTCCGACCCATCTCCCAGGTCTCCACGTTCCCCACTTACCTGCGGGCTTTGCTCACCTGTCCCCGTCGAACCTAGTTTAAAGCCCTCCTCACTAGGTTAGCCAGTCTGTGTCCAAATAGGGTCTTTCCCCTCCTCGAAAGGTGAACGCCATCTCTGCCTAGCAATCCTTCCTCAAATAGCATCCCGTGGTCTAGGAAGCCAAAGCCCTCCTGGCGACACCATCTTCGCAGCCAGGCATTCACCTCCATGATGCATCTGTCTCTGCCCGGGCCCCTACCTTTGACAGGAAGAATCGAAGAGAATACCACCTGCGCTCCAAACTCCTTCACCCGTACTCCCAGAGCCCTGTAGTCACTCTTGATCTGCTCAGTGTCACACCGCGCAGTATCATTTGTGCCCACATGGATGAGTAGCATGGGGTAGTAGTCAGAGGGCTGGATAATCCTCGACAATGCCTCCGTAACGTCTCGGATACGGGCTCCCGGCAGGCAGCATACCTCCCGAGATGAAATGTCAGGGCGACAGATGGGCGCCTCCGTCCCCCTCAGCAGAGAGTCTCCGACCACCACTACCCTACGTTTCCTATTCGCAGTGGTGGCAGCAGACCTCCCAGCCTTAGGGGTACGAGGCTTCTCCTCCTTTACTGTAGGGGGTGATGCCTTCTTTCCTGTATCAAGAAGAGCATAACGATTACCTATTACCACAGCGGGAGGGTTCGGAGCAGGGGTGGAGCACTGCCTGCTGCCAGAAGTAACCAGCTCCCAGTGTCCACCCTGAGCCATCTCCTCCTCCACCAGTGGTGTATCAGCAGTCCTGTGTACTGGGACAGCTACCTCAGCTGTCTCCACATGGACACTGTCCAGGAATTGCTCGTGGATTCGGATGCTTCTCAACCTAGCCACCTCCTCCTGTAGCTCTCCCACCTGCTGCCTGAGAGATTCCACCAGCAGGCACCTTTCACATTGGATGGTCCCCCCAGCCTGGATATCAGTAAGTGGAAATTGCAAGTTACAGTCTCTGCAAAACCACACCAGGATCTGGGTAGAAACATCCATGCTCAGGCGCTCTGTCTGGCTACCGGCACAGGTGGAGGAGACAGAAGCAGTGCTGGCACAGGTGTTGCGGGTCTTCCTAACCATCGCAAGCCTCCCTCTGTCAAACTCTCGTCTGCAGCCCCCTGTCCGCTGAAAGGGTTGTTTAAGCAAGAAGTTTACAGTTTTAAGGGGAATAAAGGGAAAACAGATAGAACCGGCAAGGGACCCTCGCCCCTTCCCACTCCCCTTGGAAGTCTGAATGTTTTAAAATGTCTCCACATCACTAACTGTAACCCTTGGTGTAGGACTCCATCCCCCTGTCACTTGTATTTTTTGAAGAAAATCTGTGGTTGGCAATTGGTGTCCTCTTGGTGAGCTGAATGAGTGGACATTCATGAAGCTCTCTTTCTCAGATTATGCAGTGAAAATGCAGTACAGCAGGCATCAGCTGCCTCTACAGGATTCAGTAAACAAAAGTGAATTAATTTGATATTAAAAAAAAGAGATTTTCATGTATTAGCTGGA
>NW_020672808.1:0-5067 GCF_002925995.2 Terrapene triunguis | reverse complement strand
GTGTACATTTCAGTTTGGTATTTTCTTAAGGAAGTTATAGGTGTCATCACTCAGATGTCAGTTTTCAATATTATATAAACAATAATCAAAAACGTGAAAATGACAATAATGTAGAGTTGTGGGCTTGAAGCAGCAATCAGAATCATGCAGAGTTGCAGATTACCCCTCCAAGTCCTTTTGGCCACACAGCATTCTGTAGCAGACCAACTTTGATGTAGCGGATAGACCAACCCTCAGTTTTGAATGGATGTATCCAATGTTTGAAAAGATTCGTTCTATGCCCACTGAATTTGCTGGACACTGATGCAATTGCACCACCAGTTCTATGAAGTCAGATGGAATATCAGCATTCTTCAAATTCTTCCACCATGTTACAGGGGGAACTTTTTCCTTGATAGTGGATGAAAACATTGATTTTGGATATGGAGTTTCTTCCACTTTAAATGCTAGTAAATATGGCAGAAAGTCGGGATTTTTGCTGACCAACCACTGCCTGGCAATTTCTTCTTGTTCAGCTGACAATTTCTTTCCTGCATATTTTGGATGAAGGAGGTTGGCCAACATGTGTACAGGAGTAATGGCCTTATGAAATCTCTTTTGTACTTTTGCTTTGTGTGCTGCAAGATCTTCATTTATCAGCAGATCCAACCCTATTTCGCATGAAACAGCAATTGCTGATGTGTCCCTTTGGAGTGTGTCAAGTGCCACAGCAACTGGTTTCAACTGACCGATCAAGTTCTTTGCTTCTTGGTAAATCCCTTGATTATTAATTATACTGACCACTTTCTCTTCAAGTTCTGCCTCATGATCACTCACAATCCTGAGATAATGTGGCTGATTTTTAACGTATGTTTCCAGGCATGTTATTTGACTGTTCCATTGTGCGTCACCAGGGATTTGGGGTTGTACAGATCCTTGGCATTCTTTTAACCAGGCTGCAGGCTGATGGTGATGATGAAAATACTTTTGTAAATCTACAACACGTGCCATCAAAGCACTTGGGGTAAGGTCTTGTCCAAGTAGATTGAGCCAGTGTGATGCACATCCGTACGTAACCAATGTGTCGTCATCTAGTTCCAAATCACTTCTCATACTTTGCATCATTCTCTCATTGTCTGTCAGGTAGACTCATAGACTCATAGACTTTAAGGTCAGAAGGGACCAATATGGTCATCTAGTCTGACCTCCCGCATGATGCAGGCCATAAATGTTGACCCCCCCACTTTCCCTTAACTCTGCTGTTGAAGTCTCCAGATCGTGATCTAAAGACTTCAAGTTGCGGAGAATCTTCCAGCTTGCGACCCCTGCCCTATGCTGCGGAGGAAGGCGAAAAACCTCCAGGGCCACTGCCAATCTACCCTGGAGGAAAATTCCTTCCCGACCCCAAATATGGCGATCAGCAGAACCCCGAGCATACAGGCAAGATTCTCTAGCCAGACCCTCATTTTACCAGCGATGGCCGTTATTGCCTAATTGATTAAAGACACGTTATCCCATCAAACCATTCCCTCCATAAACTTATCTAGCCTAATCTTGAAGCCAGACAGGTCTTTCGCCCCCACCGTTTCCCTCGGAAGCCTGTTCCAAAATTTCACCCCTCTGACGGTTAGGAACCTTCGTCTAATTTCAAGCCTAAATTTCCCCACGGCCAGTTTATATCCATTCGTTCTCGTGTCCACATTAGCACTGAGCTGAAATAATTCCTCTCCCTCCCTGGTATTTATCTCCTTGATATATTTAAAGAGAGCAATCATATCCCCCCTCAGCCTTCTTTTGGTTAGGCTAAACAAACCAAGCTCCTCGAGTCTCCTTTCATAGGACAGGTTTTCCATTCCTCGGATCATCCTAGTGGCCCTTCTCTGTACCCGCTCCAGTTTGAGTTCATCCTTTTTAAACATAGGAGACCAGAACTGCACACAGTACTCCAAGTGAGGTCTCACCAGCGCCTTGTATAACGGAAGCAGCACCTCCCTGTCCCTACTAGAAATACCTCGCCTTATGCATCCCAAGATCGCATTAGCTTTTTTCACAGCCACGTCGCATTGCCTACTCATAGTCATCCTGCGATCAACCAGGACTCCGAGATCCTTCTCCTCCTCCGTCACTTCTAACCTATGCGTCCCTAGCTTATAACTGAAATTCCTGTTAGTCATCCCTAAATGCATCACCTTACACTTCTCGCTATTAAATCTCATCCTGTTATTATTACTCCAATTTACAAGGTCATCCAAGTCTCCCTGCAGAATATCCCGATCCTTCTCCGAGTTGGCAATACCTCCCAACTTTGTGTCATCCGCAAACTTTATCAGCCCACTTCTACATTTGGTTCCGAGGTCAGTAATGAATAGATTAAATAAAATCGGACCCAAAACTGAACCTTGAGGAACCCCACTGGTGACCTCCCTCCAATCTGACAGTTCACCTTTCAGTACTACCCGCTGCAGTCTCCCCTTTAACCAGTTCCTTATCCACCTCTGGATTTTCCTATCGATCCCCATCTTTTCCAATTTAACCAATAATTCCTCATGCGGTACCGTATCAAACGCTTTACTAAAATCGAGGTATATTAGATCCACCGCATTTCCTTTATCTAGAAGGTCTGTTACTTTCTCAAAGAAGGAGATCAGGTTGGTTTGGCACGACCTGCCTTTCGTAAACCCATGTTGTAATTTGTCCCAATTGCCATTCACCTCAAGGGCCTTAACTACTTTCTCCTTCAAAATTTTTTCCAAGACCTTGCATACTACAGAAGTTAAACTAACAGGCCTGTAGTTACCCGGGTCACTTTTTTTCCCCTTCTTGAAAATAGGAACCACATTAGCTATTCTCCAGTCCAACGGTACCACCCCCGAGTTTACAGATTCATTAAAAATTGTCGCCAAGGGGCTTGCAATTTCTCGCGCCAGTTCCTTCAATATTCTCGGATGAAGATCATCCGGTCCGCCCGATTTAGTCCCGTTTAGCTGGTCAAGTTTGGCTTCCACCTCTGATACTGTAATGTCAATCCCCCCTCCTGTATTCCCCTCTGTCCTACTCCCTCTATTCCTAAACCCTTCATTAGCCTTCACTTCTCATACTTTGCATCATTCTCTCATTGTCTGTCAGGTAGCTCTTAACAACACAACCAATGAACTGTATGGTTAACTCCTTGGCTTCTTTTGCCAATGTAGCACAGTACTTTCCAGTCTTCTTATTGTTTCCACTATTGATACATAAACCACAGTTTTCCCTATCTGCACCCAGTCCGCTATCACTGGGTCACTGGGAACATCACTCCAGCCATCTAGTTTTAATGTAGCTGCCTTTCCATGTAATTCATTGTGTGCTTCCACCCTCAAGCCATCAGTAACGGTGTCTACCACTTCACCTGCCACCTGCTTTCGACTCGGTGCTTTGTAGCCTGGCCTTAGGCAGCAGATCATTGCTTGAAACGTTGGATGCTCAATAACAGAAAAGGGAATATTACAGCCATAAAAAAAATTTACAATTTTCAAATCTATCTTTCATTTCAGTTCTGGGGTTGGTTTTGTTACCAACATATGCCTTCGTGGTGGAAAAACTGTGGCACTTCCTCCTCGTTGTCTTTGGCCGACCTGGATCTGGCTTTCTTTCAATGTGCTTGGCAGTGGCAGTGCAGAATTGTCAGTACCTTCATCCTTAGCAGCTGATTCTAATACTCGCACACGTTTAGCCAAAGCCGGTGGTTCCAGCGTCTCTTTGTTCTTTTCGCCGCATTTTGCAAAATGTTTCCTCATACGGTCCGCCTTCCCACTCACTTTTTCTTTGCAATTTCGGCATCTAAGACTCTCTGTGCCACCTTCATGAACTCTCTCAAAATAACCATGAATCGGGTCAAGCGGTCTTCCACTTTGCGCATCTTGAAATATTGCAACGTGAGTCATGGTACTCACAGAGTTTAGCCAGCCAGGTCGAGAGACAGAAGACTGGACTGGATGGTACGTTTGGCAGTTTACCTCAGAGAGAAACGTCTCAATCTGGGAATCCTCCGTCTTTGTTTACTAAACAAACAGGTGATTTTCACTGCTACACACAGAAAGGGAAGTCCCAGATTCAGAAGGTTCTCTTTGAAGTAGACAGCACCCAGCTTTAAGTAGAGACCCTTTTTGTTTTATTTTATTCCCTTTCATTAGAACGAAGCACACTAGATTATCGCAAATCTAGTATCAGATTGCTAGCGATTTTTCAGTCATTTTCATTCATGTATTCTAATAAAACCCCAGGTTCTGGGTTTCAACCGGTATTTACCAGCTCCCTGGCCTCAACTAGTTTTTCCCCGGGAAATTGCCAACTCTGCATCTCAGTCCTGGATTAAAAATGAATTTCTCAGCATGGAGAGAGGAGTGGGAATCGCAGCCCCCTCTCGTTATTCTGCTTCATTACAGGAGTCTCCTAACCCGCCCTTTGGCAAAGAAGGTGCATTATAAAGTGGGAGCGTGCAAGAAAGCAGCTGATCAGTATTCAGTAAAGCATGTAGCCGGGGAGCTGCCCACCCACTCCCAACCTTCCTCCTCACCTCCCGCCACCTCCAGATGACTCAGGGTACACAGAGATGCTCAGCCCACACACAGCCCTTCATCAGCAACGCTGCATCAAGCCCTGGCACTCTGTGCCCCAGGGGGCCGGCACCGCTCGCCCTTTGCAAACCGTCAGGCCCTGTTACCTGCCTGGCCTGTGCTCTGAGCAGATGCATCCGCACACCCTAGGCCAGCTCCCGCCGTGCCTACCCCTTCCTTAGCCAAAACCCTCTCTGAAGTGCATGGGAGCCTGGGGAAGGGCGAATGACTGCAGGCAGCATCAGCCTGGAGGCTTACGGAGGACGTGCAAGAATTGCACTGGGGTGAACCCCCCCCATGCTCTGCCCATTTCAGAAAGGAAAAGACCCCGGTTCACAGCGCTTGGGCTAGCAAGGGAGAGGGGACAGCGAGCACGGCAGTGCCTAGGCACCCCGGGGACAGGCGCTACCGAACAGCGGACAGACAGACCCCCCCAGGTCTGCCCCCCCACCCACCCCCTCTCTGAGCGGCCCTTTGCCCACTCCGGCATCAG
>NW_020672807.1:0-3778 GCF_002925995.2 Terrapene triunguis | reverse complement strand
CTGCTATCCTGTGTGCAGACTGGCTGTGAAGGGAAGAGAGCACTGAGGTGTATAGGGGCTCATTCTGAAGGAGGAGGGGGCTTCGCTAGTGGAGATCAGTGTTTCTCACACTTCACATTGGGGATCCTTTTTTGAGGTAAAGAATTTTTGCCACTTTCTTACATTTACTCTAAAGTAAGAACAGACCAACGGAAGGGTGTTAAGCCTTCACAGTGTGTGTTTCAACAGGCCGACAGAGAATCCCTGACCTTGAGGGATAAGCGTGTGCAGGGCCTGGGGGGATGAGATTCTCTTTATTTAGGTCCTAATAAAGCTTTCCGTATTTCCTGGCCCCCATGACTGCCTTTCCTGAGTCCCCTGGGGGCCATGACCCATCAGTTGAGAAACACTGGATCAGATTTTGATCACTATTGGCTATGAATAGGAAGAGAGCACTGCATTGTATATGGACCAAGTTTGGATGAGCAGCTGGCTACTATAGCATATGTGGACTGACCCTGGGAACCTGTCTGTGACCTTTACTATAAATACCCCTGATTAAATCTTAGCTGGGAGCCCCTGGGGAGCCAGCAGCTGCTCTGTCCCCCCTGGGGCCACTGCTCTGGTGGCCCCCAGACCTCTGCTCGGGCAGGTCCCCGGGCCAGCTGCTGGACTGAAAATGAACCGCTCTAAAATGAAATTTATGCGGTTTGATGCCTTGCCAAAAGCCCAAATACACCTCTACCCCGATATAACGCGACCCGATATAACACGAATTCGGATATAACGCGGTAAAGCAGCGCTCCGGGGGGGCGGGGCTGCACACTCCGGCGGGTCAAAGCAAGTTCGATATAACGCGGTTTCACCTATAACGCGGTAAGATTTTTTTGGCTCCCGAGGACAGCGTTATATCGAGGTAGAGGTGTAATAGTCAAGGGGGAACAAATAGAAGTTGTTGAGCATTACGTCTGTTTGGGCCAAGAAATCAACACGCACCACGATCAGGAAGGTGAACTATCGCAAAGAAAACAAGCTTGTTGGCGCGCATTCAGTTCTATCAAGGATGTCCTCCAAGGAAAAATCAACAAGGCAACACACGCCAACCTCTTCAAGGCAACAGTACTGCCGGCAATGTTATACGGCAACGAAACATGGGCGCTTACGAAGGTAGAGGAGCAACAGCTTGTCTGTCACGGAGAGGGCGATGAAAGAAGAATTCTGGGGATTTCAATCAGCGACCAAGGCCCCAACGACGTGATCAGACAGTAGAGCGGCGTGTAGGACGTCGTTGTTGAAAGCAGGTACAGTAAAATGTGATGGGGTGGGCATATAGCAAGGCTCACTGACAATCAATGGACTGCAGCTGTCGCTGAATGGTACCCGCGGGAACTGAAACGACCACTCAACTGACCTCCAACGAGATGGGAAGATTTTATCATGCAAAGGCATGGCCACACCTGGAGAAGGAAGGCCAGGATAAGAGAAGAATGGAAGATTTATTGTGATCGGCGCAATCTATATGAGGGCTGAAGGCACCGATTGATCAGCTGTAGTCAGTTCCAGCTACCCTGGGTTTTCAGGCCAAAAATATCCACTTTGCATGAGCTCAAAGGGTGCTTCTCCCCCGTAGTCTCCTAGGTAATGGGTGTCAGAATGGCTGTCTGCCTTTGGCTGTGTGACCCAGCATCTGTTGTCTCTGTGCCAAGAGCCAGGAAGGCTTCCTTGGTGTGCAGGCTGCATTCCCTGTCATGAGTGCTAAATGGGCTCTCCTCCCACCCCCACTCCGGGTTTGGTTTGTTATATGGAGATGGCTTTTCTTTGTCCTCCCAGGAACTACCTGTTTCCATTTCCATTGGGAACACAGGAAAACAGCATTCCTTTGTCTGGGGCAGGCTGGGTTTATGCACGGCTTATAAAAGACATTTTAAAAACCTCTTCAGCACATGCCTATAATTCACATGACCAGGACGTGTAGCACACGGTACTATTAATGACAGGCATGTTACCTGTTTGCATAGGATACTTTACATGACAATTTTTAGTATGGATAATGACAACAGTGTGTTGGGACAAAGGGTGTCAGCCTGAGGAGAGTCACAGTTTGATGAGTCCTCTGCCAGATGACGCTGAGGGCTCCATAGGCTACACAGGGAAGGGGAGATTTGGGGGATCTGGAGCTGCAGGGGATCCCAGCCCCTTAACACAGAATCTCTGCCCAGGCCCCATTGCTTTGGAGCCCACCCTCTATTTTCTTTAGTCCACTTTCACTTTCTTTCACATATTCTTATCTCTTGTCCTCTCTCCATCACTCACTTCCCCCCACGGATGCCCTTCCCTACCCACTGAGACTGCAGACACTGTTCCCGAGTCCTTACGTTCTCCCCTCACACTCCCTTCCCTAGCACAATTGGGCACTTTGGTGATTATGTCACAACGTGTTAAGAGATTTCTGGGGACGCAGAGAATGTCGCTTCCCCCTCCCCGTCTGCAGCAGCCACAGTCTCTCTTCCCTGCAGGCTCCTTGGAGCTTTGAGCCAGTCCCTCCTGAGGCCACATGGCCCGATTCTTGTTTCTCACATTCTCCTTTTGCAGAGAAAATAAGAGTCTCTTGCTCCTGAATTATATTCTGTAATTTCCCAGCCATGTTCCACATGCTGGGGAATTTTAATACTCCCTCCCACTGCACCTGACTCACTAGATTTCCTGACATCTGTTACCTCTGCATTGCTGCATTCATTGACACCCCCCGCTCCCTCCCATCCCTTACTGTGCTAAAACCCCTCTAGCTCATGCTCACTGGTCTCAGCTTCTGTAGGGCACTTGCATTGTCAGTGTCAGTGAGAACTGGATCCAGGGTGGTGTCCCCTCTGGCTGGAGCTCCCTCTTTCTGGGATGTAGAAATGTGTTCTCTGTATTTTAGGATCCCCTCTTTTGTCTGGCTGTGTGTGTTCCCAGCAGAGATGTGGATAGTTAAGTCTCCCCATTAGCTGAGTATCATGCAGCTTTGAGCACCTGGGGAGCTGGCTCTGGGATTTTACTGCTTTAAATAAGTTTGTTAAATAATAGGACATTGTGACAAATATCCCACAAATTCACCTGCTCTCACTTATTTTCTTCCCCTGAGCGGGTTTCCAGTTTCCAAATCTAATGTGCCCATCCAGCTGGAACAAGCTCAGAGCAAAGAGATCCTGGGAGCTGATAGCACAGATGGGAATGAGTTAAACTAACTCATTACTTTTGTGTGTAATGGAAAGAGCTTGGGATTCCCTACAAAGACCTTGTGAACTCTGGGTTTAGGGTTGTCCCCAGCATGTGATGCGTCCTCATGAAGGAGGTCAAAGCTTCCCACCCACCCTCACTGACATGTGGCACAGCTTCCTCCCTGACGCCCCTTCCCCTGGAGTGGAGGCAGATTGGTCCTGTCCTCGCTCTCCTCTGGGGAAAGTTTTGGGAGGAGTCATCTCCTGATTTTTTTCCATCTCTCCAGCAATTATTTTGGTTTGTTTCCCCCTTTCCCCAGAGCAGGGAACGACTCATGACTGGATTCTCTCTCTGTTGCAGCAGGTGATGGGGCAGTGAGTGAGAACGAGGAGGAGAATCCGCAGCAGGGAGATACTCAGCATGTGGAACCACCCGGGATGTTATCAAAAAGATCTGAAAAGAATATTCGCTGGAGTCGTGAGCAGAGAAAAGGTCATGAGAGTCAGCTCTGGCCAGAGAAGCAGCAGGGAAATCAGCCAGGGGATGGTCGAGGAAGTGGCAAGGACCTCCAGGAAACCACAGCCCAGCAGAGAATCCC
>NW_020672806.1:0-2930 GCF_002925995.2 Terrapene triunguis | reverse complement strand
CTCAGGAGCCCCAGTCATGGACCAGGCCAGCACTGCACAAAATGACTGTCCTGACTCTGAAGCGCTGACAACCTACATCTCAGACAAGAGCCAGCAGCTGGCCCCAGACAGGCACACGGGGCAGGACAAGCCGACAAGCCACTATCAGGCAGCGGCTCAGCACACCGGCAGCCCAGCCGCAGTCAGGGGTTTTTGCAGGGATCAGGGCAAAGGGGGGGCGGGGGTTTGAGGAAGGCTGTACAGGAAGAGGAGGAGGTGGAGCGATGGGGGGGGGGGGGCAGGGTCTGCACCAAGGTGGGACTATCACACACTTCACTTGCCAGTGTTTATGGTCCTTTCTAGTTTCCTCAATAGGATTTAACTTCCACCCTTAAAGGATGCCTTTTTGCCTCTAACTCCCTCTTTTACTTTGTTATTAGCCACGGTGGCATTTGTTTGGTCCTCTTCTTATGTTTTTTATTTGGGGTACACATTTAAATTGAGCCTCTATTCTGATGTCTTTCAAAAGTTTATTTGCAGTTTGCCTTTTACTTTCTAACTAACTTCCTCATTTCTGTGGAGCTCCACTTTGTGAAATGAAATGCTACCACGGTGGGCTGCTGTGGTTTGTGTCCTCCCCTCCCACCCACCCGGATGTTACATTTTATTATGTTATTGTCGTTATTACCGAGGAGTTCAGCTCTATTCACCTCTTGGACCAGATCCTGTGCTCCACTTAGGACTAAATCAAGAATTGCCTCCACCCTTGTGGGATCCAGAACAAGAAGCTTCATTTAAGGTGTCAAGAAACGTCATCTCTTCACCCCATTCTGAGGTGACATGTACCCAGTCACTATGGGGATAGTTGAAATCCCCCATTATAACTGATTGTTTTATTTTTATAGCCTCTCTAATCTCCCTGAGCATTTCACAGTCACTGTCTCCATCCTGGTCAGGTGGGCAGTAGTATATCCCTACTGCTATATATTATCATTCCAGCATGGCGTTTCTAGCCATAGAGATTCTATGGTGCAATTTGGTTCATTTAAGATTTTTACTTTCTTTCACTCTACGCTTTCTTTCCCATCTAGTGCCCCTCCCCCACCAGCACCATCTCTTCTGTCCTTCCAATATATCTTGTACCCTGGTATTACTGTCCCATTGATTATCCTCATTCCACCAAGTTTCTGTGGTGCCTATTACATTAATATCCTCATTTAAGACGAGACACTCAAATTCACCCGGCTTATTATTTAGACTTCTAGGATTTGTGTATAAGCACTTAAACATTGTCCCTTTTTAGCTGTCTGCCATGACATGATGGAATTGAATGGGACTCTTTTTCATGGGACTGTTTCTCTACAGACAAAACAGGCTGCACCCCACAGCCCAGGGGCTCAACTCACCCACCTTGTTCTAGGCTGGCTCTCTGCAGACTCTGATCAGACCCTTCCCAACAGAGCCCCCAGCCTGCCGGCAGGGCCAGGAACACCCCTCGAATTTAAAGTGATAGCTCCCAGTTTTAACACAGTTTTCAATCCACCACACTCCGCAGGGGTAGGGCTTGCAGGAGCCTGGGGAGGGCAATGCTGCGGGAAGACCCTTGTAGAATGCCTGGGTGACAGTCTCTGGAGTGGGGATGCCATGGAGAACTGCTGCCTTTTCATCTGTCTTACTTTGGGGGTTGTGAATTGCCTTATTTCAAGGGATCAACCAAAGCCTGGAATTGTATTAGTAAATTATGCCCAGATGAGGCTTGAATTGAATGAGACAACACTCCTCTTCTGGGCAGAGTGGACCATCGGTCTGACCCACTGCAGAGAGGGTGGGCAACTCAGTCAGCCCTGGGAACAGCAGGGGAAAATGAGGCAGGACTCGCCTGTTGTGTCATGGTTGGCCATGTGGGGGTGAGCTGTGTGACAGAGGGTAAGAAGTTTATCACTGGTTCATTCATTCAATGAGGGATGTGACATTTCCTGGCTAGAGGGGACCTGGCTGCAGCCAGGAGCATGTTCTGATGGGGAATAGAAGAGGAAGATGCTACGATAAAAAGAAATTGTTGGTCTAGGGAAACACACCCCAATGTGGATGTAGCATCACACACACACACACAGAGGCTTGCTTGTGTTTTACTTTTCACTAAGCTTGGCAGGATTCAGTTTTTATAATTTGGACGACTCATAGTGGGGTATTTTTAAGCAGTTTTTTTAGATTTGTATCCATGGAGATGCTCACAGGTGTGTGAAATTGAGGGGAGGGGGCCCGACAAGAATCATGTCATGACAGCAGATGCTGATTCCGAGTTAAAGCGATGGAAACAAACGCCCCCTTGCACTAGCGCCGCTAACACCTGCGCTGTGTTTTATACACTGTACAGTGGGACTCCAGCAGCAAGTTCTCAAGCAGCGTTTTCCTCACTTGGCCCCTCTGTAATCGTTGATTGTTATCAATGGAATTGGAAATATTTTGTCCCCAGTTCACCCGGGGATGGTGAAATTGGAAATTCACTGATGAAAATCCAAACCTGCTTCTCAGAGGAGCTTGAACGCCCCCGACTCACAGACCCCCCCCCCCCCACTTAGAGCCACAGCTCAGCCCCTAGCGCCTGGCACCCGGCACTGCAGCAGCGACAGGTCCTACTTTGCTAAAAAAGGCCATCTGATGTAGCTAATTCAAGCAGAGTGCAGTCTCACATACCTACGGTGTGAGAAACTGCTATCTGTAGGAATTAGCTTCATCCGATTGCAGTGTTACAGGTAGCACAGCCCTACAGTTTGCAATTTCTTACACATATGTGTGTGTGAAAATGCTATCTGTAGGACCGCGCTATCTTGCTTTTAGTCAGGCTTTTGATACTGTCTCCCATGACCTTCTCATAAACAAACTATGGAAATGCAACCTAGATGGAGAAATGGTCTGAGTTAAACAGGATGAAGTTTAACAAAGACAAA